>NW_026062429.1:0-61147 GCF_023897955.1 Schistocerca gregaria
CCCGTGTGAGTTCTTCATGTTCCCAAAAATGCGTAATGGTGTGGCATTGGGAGATGTGGAAACGACATGGCAACTAAACAACATCACAACTGAAGACTTTCAGCAATGTTATCAACAGTGGAAATGGCGTTGGCAGAAGTGTATCACGTCTCAGGGTGAGCACTTTGAAGGAGACCATATTGTAATACCTGAATAATTGTAAAATAAAGTTATTATGCAACTTTTATATGTATTTTTCGGACAAACCTCGCAGATTAGGAAATGAGACACTGAAGATAATAGAAGTGTTTTGTTATTTGGGTAACAAAATAATTGATTTTGGCTGACACAGAGAGGATATAAAATGCAGGCCTCACTGTATATCTGAGAAAGAGGAATATGTTAGGAGTGGATGTAAATGTTACGGAGTCTTTTCTGGAGGTATCTGCGTGAAGTGTAGCCTTGCTCCGAAACGAGATGTGAACAACAAGCAGTTGAAGCTAGAAAAGGATGGTATCTTTAAAAATGTGTTTCTAGGAAGAAATTTTGATGATTTCGTGGATAAAACATAAGGTAAACTCTGTCCATCGGTACTGGCCGACCACCGTGTCATCGTTTACCAATGACGTCCAGCACACCACTATCCTGCCTGTGTCAGTTTTCTTGTCCTCGAGTTCCTCAGTTGGCATCACAAGGGTGAATGTACACTTTCCCAATCCTCTCACCCAGAAAAATCCCTGGCAGTACAGGGAATCTAAACCTGCGTCCTCGCCATGATAGGCAGCAGCAGTGAACACTAAGTTACAGAGGTAGTCAATAAGTGGATAGATGACTACTACTGGCACTCGACACCCTCTGCACTGCACCTAGAGGTGGCTAATGGAATAATTATGCAGTTGCAAATCAAATTACCAGGGACATAGTATTGAAAGAAATTTTCAGCACAACATGAGTAAAAGAAGGAACTGGTTGATAAGACATATGCTGATGCATCGAGGAATCATCAATTTGGTGTTGGTGGGATTTGAGTGAGAGGAGGAAAAACTGTTGAAGGGGAAATACAGTAAGCAGGTTCAAATAGATGTAGGCTTGCATAGAGAGCTGCATCAAACCAGTCTTTGGACTGAAGACCACAACAACAAAAACAGTTGGCTGTGTGTAGGAATTTTCTGTGGTCAGGAAAGCAATGAGAAATGATTTTCTGATTAAGAAAAGTGCAAACACTATACATTAATGTGGTGTAAAATGTTTCTTGAGCTGTTTATGAAGCCAGAGAAATCTTATATTAGTTCTTTTGGCATGATAAACCTGTACACGATGATTAAACTACACCTACCCATGGGTTTTATGCAACTTGCAATGCCTACAAATGTCATGGGCAAGATTTTCATTTCTCTCACCCACTACATGCAAATTACTAGTCCTACATAAAAAAATGAACAGGATCTTTTTGTGGGAAATTTAATGTAGTCATTTCTTTTTGGGAGGGGAGGGGATACATTTTTACTAGAAGCCATAGTTTTTGAATTATTTAACAAAAAGTACAAGACAGGCATTCAAATGCCTTTTTTCTTGAATGCCACAGAAAGTGTGGTGTCCAACAAAGTACAAAATGTAATGTAGTTAATTTTGATACAAAAAGGTTCTGTTCATTGTTTTTGCAGGACTAACAGTGAGCATGTAGGGAGGAGAGAAGATTAAAATCATGGGTGTGGTTCTTGAAGATGTTGCAGGTTCCATAAAACTTTATGGCAGGGGCAGCTGAATAACCCTGTGTATGATCCACAAGATTCAACAACATGCTGATCAAACCTCATGGTCAAACATGGCTGCTGATAGAAAATAGGTGGTTCATATTGGCTTGAGTATCCCCATTATGTGACTGCTGTAAAGAAGAGGATGTGGGGTGTTCTCCGTCAGCTTTTATACCCACACTGGTATGCCAAAAGGCATTAAAATATACAAGGCATGCCAGAAAAGTAAGTACCATTGTGGGAAAGGACTCATGAAAACATTTCTTCAGACCGTAACAGCCACCACTGTTCAGACATTTGTCATAGCAGTAATCCAACTTTTCTATGCCCTTTTCATAGAAAGATAATACCAGTTAAGACCTCCAATACTGATCACACTTGCTTACATCATCATAGGTGTTCAAGCACCTTCATCCTGACTGATGATGAAGTAAAAGTGGTAGTCCGAAGATGTGAGATCAGCACTGATTGGCAGGTGGTCTCACTGTTCCCAAGTGAATTGTTTAGTAAGGATTTCAGTGCCACCAGCAGAAATGAAGCATCATAATGATTCGATTGAGAGTTTTGCATCTTTTGTTTTGAATAGTGTGATGGAGTTCTCTCGGTGTTTTGCAGTATCATACCGCTTTCATGGTTTCAGCTCTGAGAAGGAACTCAACAAGCAGAATGCCTTGTTGGTCGCAGAATCCATTTCACCTGACTTTTTGCACTTGCAACTTCATTATGATTTCTTTTTTGGGGGTGGTGGAGGATTGTCGGACTGTCAGTTCCTTCACTCCATAGATTGTTGATTTTATTTTGGAGTGTCATGAAGACCCCAAGTTTCATCACCAGTCACGATTCTATTTAAGAACTCATCTTCCTCATCACTGTATTCAGTGCTGAAATGTCAAAACTCTGCCAAGGTACATAATTTTGAAAGCATTTTTCAAACGCAATTTATGACTGAGTCATGCAAAACAGTTTTTGAAATACATTCTTATTGTGAACCATGTGTTTTCTCACCCATACCATCAGTGACAACAGAAGGCTGTCCAACACATGCTTCGTCATGAGTGTTTCTTCAACTGTCTCATCCACTTTCTCACCGTAAATGTCTACAAGTTGATGAATTTCAGCTGGCTTAATGTTCTGTGTGTTGGAACTAAACATAACAGAGCACACTTCACAGTCACTGGGCTCAGAGGTTGTCCTAAAGATTTTGACTGATCACTAACAAATATAAATACCACAAAATTGAGCTGCAGTGTCAAGACAATGAACCAGAGAAATGTGTGAACCTACAACACAAGTGCTGCAGTGGCAGTAGAATGATTTGGCAATTACTTTCAGGATGCACCTCATACTTAGGACTTCAATGGAAGTGCCTGTCGCCTTTTAATGTAAATTTTTGCTTATGATGGTAACTATGTTTAAGCAGTGTGTGTGTGTGGCAAGGGGGTAATTAACAGTTGAACTATCTTTGTTTTGTTTATCTCTCTCTAGTCATGACAGGTAATGTGAATCAAGGACAAAGGTACTTTCTGAGTTACCTTAGTCAAGCTCCAACCCTTCTGTCCTGTACAGCTACTTGCTTTTATCCTGAGGTTGTTACTCTCTGGTCAGCAGGTGCTCCTAAAAAAGTTGCATACATTGTGTACAAAAATCTACATTTACAAAGAATTTGTGGGGCCAGACATGTTAGTAATGCTCAAGATATGGTGTGACTATTGGTATAGGGGCAATTCAGAAAATATCACCTGCCTACATTATGGCGCAACTGGAATATGCTTGCTCAAATAGTGACAATGCATTCAGCTGAACTGGTAACCAGTGCTTCATATACCAACATCGTCTCCCCCTATAAAAAAAGAAATTTAGAGGCAGTCACATAAAAAAAAGCTTCTTTTCCTCTCCTAAACACTCGAAAATTGTGTGTATGTAGTTTGTTTTCATATACAGGGTGTATTAAAAGAGCTGTCACCATTACCTACACTGCTTGCATGGTGTTAATTTGCACACAGATTTCTGGTTGTTCCACTGGAAAGCTTACCAAGACATTTACAGCATAAAACTGATACCTGCTTGTATTTTAAAAAATGTACACAGCTCAAAGGTAGTGCAACTCCAACTCTGTACAATTACCAAGCCTTTCATGCAGTACAACATTTTTAACCTCTGGGATAAGCTACGAAGTAATTACTCGATGCCATACGAAAAAACAAAACAGCCTCACTGCTAATATTTCTCACATACGTAATAGGTGATGGGAACAATGAAACCAACAAAATTAAGAAGACCATTAGCATTTTTTTTAAATTCATCTATCTTTTACAGTAAATTTCAACCATAAATGTTTCGTAGGCACATTACAACATTAACAAACACTGCATTATAAATATAATTTGGGACTTCAGTGTGCAACTATATACATGACCATTTTTATTACTTAAGGGTTAATTTTATCGACTTACAGAAACAGTTAGTTTAAGAAACATTTAATCATGCCGATGGTCACCTGTTATCTCACTGCTACATAGTGTTAAACCATAAGCTAGGTGGAAGACTCACTGGACGAAAAATTGTTAGAACTACCTACATACATTGGTAAAAAGCACTTCTGCTGGTCTCAAAATACTTTATTGTGCGCTTCTGTTCCAAATGACAACTTCACAGCTACAGTAATTTCACCAATAAGGTGGGCTACAAATAGGTTGTAATATTCTGACCTGAGTAGCTCTTCAGCAAATAGAGCTACATAATATGTGCTACTGTTTTTACATGACCACTAATGCTAGTCATGTTTACAATAGAAACAATAATTAGGCCGAATACATTTAAAATTGTATGCCTACAGCCAGAATGTACTACTTGTTGGAAATGAAAATTCATCAAAATACTTGTAGTACACACTGAAATACCTTGCATCCATTCTCTCTTGCTGCAATAAAGCTAAATCTCATAGCCAAAGGCAGTTGTACATTGTTGAGGGGAACTAGAACAGCTAGTAAATGTAACTAAATAATATCTGTATTCATTTGAGTTTGTTTCACCAAGATCCAGATTATGTTGTCACTTATGTCCCCTTGTTCTCACATTAACCGATTAGTTTTCAATTTTGGCCAATTGATACAAGACAGACTTATAACTCCTTCATGTTCATTGTTATTGGCAATAACTTTATTAGCTCTGATGACAATACAAAACTTGATAAACAAGTCAATGCAATCTGTGCCAGCACTTACCTCTTTCAAATTTTGTTTACATTCAGTGCTATTCATTTTGTTCTAAGGCTTGTGTTTAGTATAAATAACCAATGGTGCATCTGTAGGCCATACCAGGTCCAATATTAAAACTGCCTCAATTTGATCCCATAGATTGCCACTTTACTGATGTGGCATTTAATAAATTAAAAAGAGCATCTCTCTTGAAATATTTACAAACTGAATACGGCTGAACAAGACGTACATACATTTTGACACAGTTATACAATTGAAAACGTTGACAGATGCTCCAAAAATTTCTTTTGCAACCTGAATACTGAAACATGTTCTAGGAACTACTTTAAAATGTTAAAATTCTACACTGGAAGACACTCTGTTTCATTTTTATATTACTGCAGAAGGGCAGGAGCAAGATAAGGTACTTTCAGGTTCCAGTACTGACCATGGTCTTACTGTCATCCAGTTAGAAACATTCACACAATGTTAGTCATAGCAGAAGCACTTCCACTACAATGGTTGTGACAAGTATGCTCCTAAACCCTATTATTCTCATTTACTTTTTTGTGGTTTACATTGTTCACTGATAAACAATGGCGTCCTAGCAGACACTGTAGAAATAAACTTCTTTGGACCAAATACATGTTAAATGTTTATTAGTATTTCTGTCACAACAATAGAAGGTAAGTAAGGTTGCTCCACACCAAAATTATAAAATTTTTTACTGCCAACACCAGTTGTTCTGCTCCAAAATCAAACTAAATTTTCAGGTCTTCTGTGTGGTCTGCAAGTTCCTTTATGTTGGGAGCATATGTTTTACTTAATAGGCAAGTTTTCTGGAACTTGTGATTTAGTAGAAAGCAAAGAAAAAACTAAAAGGCGATGAAATGAGAAATTAGAATGTGTGAGAATCACTCCAATTAGGCCAGTGGCTATATAATCTTGGTGGTGCACGGAACTGGGTTCTCAAGGCTGAGAAGAGACAGAAAAATGAAGTGAGATGTTTATGTTCCTTTGAAAGATCTAGAGACACTAGGAAGGATTATGTATGCCAATCAAGGACTATTTAAGACCATGACAGTTGGTCCTCTTGACTAGGGGTGTGAGAGAACAAACCACCACAGAAGAAAGGGAAAAATATTGTGAACTGCTATGCCAGATAGACAAATGTGTAAATTCATTAACTGAACACATAACAGGTATTGACTAGTAATAAGTTTCGCCAAAGCCAGTTGTCATTGGTTAGGTCAATACATGCCTAAGATGTCATTTTTCATGAGTAACACTGTGTGAACAAAGAACAGCTCTCAAGCATACTAAACATCAATGACCCGCTGCCTACTGGAATAACAAAGTTTCTTTATGGACCACATTTTGATTACTTGGCAGAAGCAATCTCTAGTTTATAGTGGGCTGTAATGATATCAAGCATAATATCTCACATCACCTCATAACTTTGGCATTCTGCTGTTTTTAGGGCAGTGCTTAACAAATCAAAGAAGTTCGCCAAGATATGGCACCGTTTTTTATAATACCTGCCACTCTGCTTGTGTCATGTTAATGGAAACTGACAATCATAGCACCCACAATGGTTCAATTTTCACTTTCACAAAAAGAAAACCAGACTGTCTGTGGGTTTGGTGTTCAGCAGGGGGCAAAACCTTGTTAGTGGTCTCGCTGCGAGACTCAAAAGCATTCTAATGCCCGTGCTTACATCACCGGGTTTTGAGAGAACTGTCGGAAGGCAGCAGTGTTATTCTTGGCAGGTCCTGGCAAAAATTACTATTGGGACAGCAAATGCATTAAATCACTAGAAACTGCTGTCAGGTAGAACCACTGTACTCAATAACAACCAGAATCATTTCTATAAGTATCGCATATGAGTGCAGCTTATGGAAACTATATGGACATGAGTTCAAAATCCCTTTCTTATCTGCAGGAATTTACACTAGATTATCACACAACAGCTGTAGGGACCTAGAATAAGTTTATTCATTGAGAATACAGAAAATTGCGACACTCTCATTTCGTTATTTTCAACAGAACAACCAAAGGAAATGGAAAATCTAGCTGAAGAAATTAATAAATTACACCACAAAATTCAATTCATTTCATGTCACTGTAGGAATGAAACATTCACAAAACTTTTTATATAAAATTCTGAAATTTCCAGGAAGCCAACAATTACCAGGGTTACCATCCATATCAATATAAAAATGTGTTCTTCAGAAGAATGTTTAATCACATGCGTAATGATCCAATGGATACAAGTGAAATATAAAAAGAAACACAAATTGTAAAATCAGCTGCCTCCAGTTATGAATACATTCCCACTGTAATACATAAATTAAACCAACCACCCACAAACAGGAAGACCATCTTTGTAATAAGCTGACCTTCCTCAAGGAAGATTTCATGCCAACCTCTTCAAGTTGTATGACATAAAAATAAGCTTCTTCACAAGCAACACAATACTGAAAGCACTAAGCAAGAATATCACAAGTCAGGTATGTCCAAACTTCTGCAATAAACAAACTGGTAGAAGCACAGGGATGCACTCTGTCTTAACATCCAAAACAAATCTGACTTTGCAGAATGAGTTACTGGGCAAGAATTGTGGCAATCAGTGTAGAAAAGAACCAGGCAAGAAATCTGACTTTCTTGAAGGAACTGAAATATCTTTCAACAGAGATACAGCACCAGTCTACTTGCTCAATGACAAATCTTGCCTTCACAACTATGAAGGCTTTATATTTCAAAAATAATTAAATTAAAAAAAAACCTGCCCCCCTATCTCTCTTTACATCTTACCTACATTAATATCACTATAAATAATCTTGCATGATATATCTAAGCCTTCTACTCTTGTTTTTAAAAGTAAACTTCATCTACATAGCAAGAGCTGCAAATATTGGAACTTAACTCTATTTTTGGGCATTCATGTTCAGTTTTGATAAAAGTATTTACCCACACACTTTTATTGTCTCTGAGCAAAGTATGTTATATCTTCATAACACGCATCAGTTGTACAGTGCTGGCTAAGTTTAGTAATCAATTGTGCCTCATGGGCATGACTATTGTCTGAAGTAGTGATGGAAGGAATTGACACTTTGAATGCTGCATAGAGGGCTATGTGAGTGTCTTTTCTGAGCAGCACATTGCAAATCATACCAGATAAGCTCAATGTTCAAATCTGGGGAGTTTAGTGGCCAGTGGAAGTGTTTAAATTTAGAAGAGTGTTCCAGGAACCACTTTGTAGCAATTCTGGACCTGCCAACTGTATCATTGTCCTGCTGGAATTGACCGAGTCCATCAGAATTCCCAATGGACAGGATGCTTATGTATGTGTCACCTTTCAGGGTCATACCTAGCCATATACTCCAACTGCATGCCTCCTACATCATTACAGAGCCTCCACCAGCTACAACTGTCCCCTACTGACATGCAGTGTCCATAGATTCAAGAGGTTGTCTCCATGCCTGTACGTGTCCAACTGCACGACACAGTTTGAAATGAGACTTGTCCGACCAGGCAATGCGTTTCCACTCATCAACAGTCAAATATCAGTGTTGATGGACCCAGGTGAGGCGTAAAGCTTTGTGTCATTCAGTCAACAAGGGTACACAAGTGGACCTTCCGCTACAAAAGTTCATATCGGTGATGGTTCACACTCTGACACTTGTCCATGGCCCAGCATTGAAATATGCAGAAGGGTTGCACTTCTGTCACTTTGAATGATTCTCTTCAGTTGTTGGTCCTGTTTTTGCAGGATCTTTCTTCGGCTGCAATGATGTCGGAGATCTTATGTTTTACTAGATTCCGGATATTCACTGAATGCTCATGAAAATAACCACTTCATTCTTACGTTGGAGATGCTTTGTCCCATTGCTCATATGCCAACTATAACACCACATTCAAATTCACGTAAATCTTGATAAGCTGCCATTGTAGCAGCACTAAGCAATCTAGCATCTGTGCCAGAAAAATGTTGTCTTATATAGGCATTGCCGACTGCAGTGCCATAATCTGTATGTTTACAAATCCCTGTATTTGAATACGCATGCCTAAGCCAGTTTTGTTGGCAATTCAGAGTATATACATATCCAGTGAGAAGATAATGATATGTTACCAATCCACATACTGTGATGGAAGAGGTACATGGCAGGGAATGTGTTCTGTTGTTTGGTGGTTGATGGTATTCTGGGACCATTTTATCCTCAGAAAAAAAACCTCTTACCTTGATATGCTCAGGCTGTTACTATGACTGGCTGACTCCCGAGACACAGTCTTTTTCCAGCAATATGGTGCACTGTGGCAGATGTTGCGGACCAGGTGTTACGAGGTATGCTGAAATGGCAGGGGTGGTCCTATTCCCTGGTGTTCTAGGCCAACAGGCATTAGAAACGTGGGCTTGTTTCTGTGAGCACATACCAAGGACAGAGTCTAACAAGCAGCTGTCAACCACATCAAAAATTTAATGAACAAAATCATTTCTGTCCTTGCCACAGGTGATGCAGATATAATGTGCTGAATGTGGATCGATCCTGATAACAGACTGGAAATTGTGCCCACATGTTGAAATTGATTAAACTGCATAAAACTTTGTGACAATACCTTAGGTCAAATTTGTTTGCATGCTGTTACACAACATAAGTGTTCTGTAACTTTTGAGACACTCTGTTTATCCTCTGCCCATTGCAGGTTAAAAACCTTATTGTGCTGTCAGAGCCCTTGATATGTTCTCAGAAAGAGGCTAAACCACCACACATTTCAAGTCACCTGCTGTCCAGTTTATGTGGTGTTTGCTCCACTGACAACATATACATTTTTATGCCTCAATAGTCTTCTGCAACGGTCCCACTGCATGCAACTTGGCATCACAATATTTGGTTGAAAACTAGTAGACATGGGTCTGCAGTGATTCCTGTTGTGTTTGAGACTGACTGTCAATGGCAACTTACAATGTTCATCTCGATGACTAACTACGAGTTAGGATCTTAATGTGGCCACATTGTGTGGTACAACATTCCTTGTAGACAAGCATTTGGGAGAGAATAATCCCATACGAGGAGGGTTGAGGAAAGAGCATGTAAAAGGCACATTATAAAATATGTGATGAAGGGAGGCAAATAACGTTGAGTAGCATCTATCGACCCACTTCACTGAGTGGTCAGCATATCTGACTGCCATGCAGTTCATTTCCAGTCATGTCGCACCTTCTCTCTGCTCAGGGAGTGGGTGATATGTTGTCCTTATTATTGATTCATCATCGCCAGCATGAAAGTCACCCACCGTGGTGTCAACAGAAAAGACCTGCTACTTGTCAGCCAAACTTACCCAGCAAGTGACTCCCAGGTATCAATGTCCATATGACCACTTCATTCCACCTAGAGCATTAGAAAGGGAAACGTACCAAAGAGGAACAGTGACTAAATATGCTAAATGTGTTGGGCTATAAACAAACAAAGATACTATTTCAAAATTTAAAAGCTTTTGTCTACCTTGGTCACCAAAGTCTGAACATTATGGCCTTTCCTCAGAAACATACAGTGATCACAAGTCCAAAGTAGCAACCGAAAAGATATCTTATCAGTGTACTATCAGATATGAGGCTCCTCTGAAATTGTCTATGGAGGTTTTTTACTTTCTCCTACATAAAGGGTGAGATGAACTCCACTGATAAAATTCAGGTGGTGGTTCAAAGATGTTTTATGAGTATTTTGGTACAATGGACCTTGGTCTCATGTGGCTCACTGCAAAGTAATAATGTAATTATGATTTATTTAGTTTGTTACCTTCATTTCTTCTGAAAATACACTGTCCAGACACGTTAATGTGACTACCCGTCAAGACCTCGAATAACCTCTTTTTGCAGTGCACACCGTTGCGAGACATGCAGGAAGAGATTCATGGAAATGATCATATGGCATTAATGACTGGCAGACCCCATCCAGGCTCGATCAGCTGCCTACTGCAATTCTTTTCATTTTATGCTGCTTTTGAGACATGCTTGTTGATGACAAGAACAACACAATGCCCACTTTCCAAGGACACAAAAATCCCGTATCAAACTGGGCTCCCCCACGTGGCTGTGAGGTTCTGTATTAACAGGGGTGTGGAGCCATTACTATTTCATTGCCAAGTCCAGGTGTTCTAGGATTCTCATGTGAGGATCCACAGACAATACACCCTGGCAGGGGGGTTCCCACAGATTCTCAGTTGGTTTAAATCCGAGGACTTTGGTGGTTAGAGGCATGTAATAAACTCGTCCTGTTGCTGTTTGAACCACACATGTACACTGCGAGCTGTGTTGCATTGTACTGCTGGTAAATGTCACTATGCTGAATAAAAACAAACTGTGTGTACGGGTGGACACGGCCCTCGAGGACAGACGGATACATCTGTTGATCCTTTGTGCCTCCCAGAATATCATCACCACCCAGGGAATGCCACAGACTCCCTCCCCTGTTGTGCCCCATTCTGACAGTTGTTGCAGTGTGTTTTGCTTTCAGACATTTAACAATGTGCATGCCAATGGCCATCTGTCATTTGAAAAGCCTCTCGGTTCATCTGGGTGGTCAGTTGTTTAACAGATGCACGTCTCTGCAGCTGACACTCACCCCTGTCATCTGTGGCCCATGACTACACAACAGTATCCACGGCACCAATTCTGAATAGCACCATTTTGCTGAGCACAGTATACTTTAACCACACCGACATGCAAACAGTTTACAGACTTACTCATTCCCAAATGCTTCCACCCTTTCCCCAAAAGCCAATGACAGTGCACATTTTGTCTCCTCCTTACAGTGACAACTGCACTATTTTCTCTGGCTCCCAACATGCTTTGTATACCCTTCACTGCTAGTGGTGTTGTCTGTGAGTGATTACTGCATGCCGATTTTGATTGCAGGCAGTGGTCATATTAATATTATGGACCAGACCGTGTATCTACACAATAAAGAAAAAACCCAGTGTAGCATATCAACTGTATTTTGTCAAAAAATATGCAAGTTTTTTCCACAGAAACGAAAATTTCTAAATTCGTTCCCCTGTTGAAAAAGAGTGATAATCTTGAAACAGAAAACTGCAGACCTGTCTCACTTCTCCCAACTTTCTCTAAGGTTTTGGCGATACTAATCAAATATAGAGTGACACATTATCTTAATTATGGAATCTGATAAACAGTAATCAGCATGGATTTCTAGCTGGGAGTAGTACCGAAACAGCTTTACTGGAAAAAACCCAAAAGAAATAATTAGTAAATTGGGAGAGGGAAAAAGTGTTGTCAGGATAAATCTAGAGCTTCAAAAGCCTTTGACACTGTTGACCACAGCATACTTTTGGAAAAGCTTGAAGCTATAGGTATCAGAGGACCGGAACAAAAAGTGGCTTGAGTAGTATCTGGAAAAGAGGATGACGGTGGTTGGAATTACAGCACCAAAAGAAGTCTATTAGGCCCCTTGCTGTTCCCCATTTACATTAATTATATTCATGTGCCAGAGAGAAAAGCTAGAATCAAGTTGTTTTGCTGAAGATACTAGTTTAATTGTTTGTTTTATGAAGCAGTCATTGCACACTATTGTGGACCATGTCCTACAAGATACACAAAAATGGCTCGGTGCAAACAAGCTAACACTGAATGCAAAAAAAAAAAACTAATTATGTGCAATATTTAAGAATAAGTGAACATGACGACCTACATCTCACTATGGAGGGAAACAACTTGAAAGAGTTCAGTGAGCAAAATTCCTGGGTATGCACATTGATGAGAAGATAAACTGGAAGGACCATGTGGTGAGCTTAGCACTAAAACCCAATTCAGCATGTTTTGTACTTGGAATAATTTCAAGAGTTTGTAGTAATGACTGTACCAGATTAGTATATTTTGGCTATTTCCAGTCAATTGAGGCCTATAGGATAGTATCCTTGAGGAAAAACAAATTGTTGTTTAAATGAGATTTTCAAATTACAAAAACACCCTATTCAGATAACGACCCAGAGCCCACATCAAACACGTTGTAGGCCCCTTTTTAAAGCATTGGAAATTTTTGCAATTCCATCATTATACATTCTGAAATGTCTGTCGGTGATCAAACAAAATCGCGACAAAATGAAAAACCAATACAGGTTACCATACACGGCAATGTAAAAATCTCCACTTACAGGCTGTAATAAGGACCCAAAGTCAGAAACATGTATGTAATCAAGGCATCAAACTTTTTAATGCACTACCAAAACATATCAAAGAGCTGGAAAATTAGGATAAATTTAAAACTGTTATAAAGAACAACATGCTTGACAAATGTTATTACAGCATAAGTGAATAGCTGTGCACAAATGTATAAGGATTTAATTTCATGTGATGAACAAAATTTCATCAGTGAATGTGTCTTGCAAGCCCATAAGAAGATCAATAACCACATGCTTAACAAATGTCACTAAAGTATAAGTGAATAGCTTTGCTCAACTGTAGAAAAATATATGATGTGGCAAATGAAATCACAACTTCAAGGAATAGGTCTGTCCAGCACATAATTTCTTGTGTCATAAAAACAGTTATTTGTTGTATATTGTATTAAAAATGAGATAAATTAATATGAATACAGCACAAATTTGATCATTGGGATGTTGTGGTCTTAAGTCCTGATACTGGTTTGTTGCAGCTCTCCATGCTGCTCTATCCTGTGCAAGCTGCTTCATCTCCCAGTACCTACTGCAACCTACATCCTTCTGAATCTGTTTACTGTATTCATCTCTTGGTCTTCCTCTACGTTTTTACCTTTCCTGCTGCCCTCCAATACTAAATTGGTGATGTCTGAGAACATGTCCTACCAACCGATCCCTTCTTCTACTCAAGTTGTGCCACAAACTCGCCTTCTCCCGAATCGTATCCAATACCTCCTCATTAGTTATATGATCTACCCATCTAATCTTCAGCATTCTTCTGTAGCACCACATTTCGAAAGCTTCTATTCTCTTATTGTCCATGTTTCACTTCCATACCAGGCTACACTCCATACAAATACTTTCAGAAACGACTTCCTGACACATAAATCTATACTCGATGTGAACAAATTTCTCTTCTTCAGAAACGCTTTCCTTGCCAGTCTACATTTTATATCCTCTCTACTTCTCATCAGTTATTTTGCTCCCCAAATAGCAAAACTCATTTACTACTTTAAGTGTCTCATTTCCTAATATCATTCCCTCAGTATCACCTGACTTAATTCGACTACATTCCATTATCCTTGTTTTGCTTTTGTTGATGTTCACCTTATATCCTCCTTTCAAGACACTATTCATTCCGTTCAACTGCTCTTCCAGGTCATTTGCTGTCTCTGACAGAATTACAATGTCACTGGCGAACCTCAAAGTTTTTATTTCTTCTCCATGGCTTTTAATACCTACTCCGAACTTTTCTTTTGTTTCCTTTACTGCTTGCACAATATACAGATTGAATAACATCGAGGAGAGGCTACAACCCTGTCTCATTCCCTTCCCAACCACTGCTTCCTTTTCATGTCCCTCGAATCTTATAACTGCCATCTTGTTTCTGTACAAATTGTAAATAGCCTTTCGCTCCCTGTATTTTACCCCTGCCACCTTTAGAATTTGAAAGCAAGTATTCCAGTCAACATTGTCAAAAGCTTTCTCTAAGTCTACAAATGTTAGAAACGTAGGTTTGCCTTTCCTTAATCTACTTTATAAGGTAAGTCGTAGGGTCAGTATTGCCTCATGTGTTCCAATATTTCTACGGAATCCAAACTGATCTTCCCCGAGGTTGGCTTCTAGTTTTTTCCATTCATCTGTAAAGAATTTGCGTTAGTACTTTGCAGCTGTGACTTATTAAACTTATAGTTTGGTAATTTTCTCATCTGTCAACGCTTGCTCTCTTTGGGATTGGAATTATTATACTCTTCTTGAGGTCTGAGGGTATTTCGCCTGTCTCATACACCTTGCTCACCAGATGGTAGAGTTTTGTCAGGACTGGCTCTCCCAAGGCTGTCAGTAGTTCTAATGGAAGGTTTTCGACTCAGGTCTTTCACTGCTTTGTCAAACTCTTCATGCAGTATCATATCTCCCATTTCATCTTCATCTACATCCTCTTCCATTTCCACAATATTGTCCTCAAGTACATCACCCTTGTATAGATCCTCTATATACTCCTTCCAACTTTCAGCTTTCCCTTCTTTGCTTAGAACTAAGTTTCCATCTGAGCTCTTGATATTCATACAAGTGGTTCTCTTTAATTTTCCTGTAGGCAGTATCTATATTACCCCTGGTGAGACAAGCCTCTACATCCTTACATTTGTCCTCTACCCATCTCTGCTTAGCCATTTTGCACATCCTGTTGATCTCATTTTTGAGACATTTGTATACCTTTTTGCCTTCTTCATTTACTGCATTTTTATATTTTCTCCTTTCATCAGTTAGGTTCAATAACTCTTCTGTTACCCAAGGATTTCTAGCAGCCCTCATCTTTTTTCCTACTTTATCCTCTGCTGCCTTCACTACTTCATTTCTCAAAGCTACCCATTCTTCTTCTACTGTATTACTTTCCCCCATTCCTGTCATTTGTTCCCTTACGGTCTCCTTGAAGCTCTGTACAACCACTGGTTCTTTCAGTTTATCCAGGTCCCATCTCCTTAAATTCCCACCTTTTTGCAGTTTCTACAGGTCATAACCAATAGATTGTGGCCAGAGTCCACATTTGCCCCTGGAAATGTCTTACAATTTAAAACCTGTTTCCTAAATCTCTGTCTTACCATTATATAATGTGAAATATTGCAGTATCTCCAGGTCTCTTCCACATATACAACCTTCTTTCATGATTCTTGAACCCAGTGTTAATCATAGCTAAATTATGCTCTGAGCAAAATTCTACCAGATGGCTTCCTCTTTCATTTCTCCCCCCCCCCCCCCCCCCCCCCCCAAATCCATATTCACCTACCACGTTTCCTTATTTCCCTTTTCCTGCTACCGAATTGCAGTCACCAATGACTATTAAATTTTCGTCTCCTTTCACTATCTGAATAATTTCTTTTACTTCATCATACATTTCTTCGTCATCTGCAGAGCTAGTTGGCATATAAAGTTCTACTACTGTGGTAGGCGTGGGCTTCGTGTCTATCTTGGCCACAATAATGCGTTTACTATGCTGTTTGTAGTAGCTTACCCACACTCCTATTTTTTTAATTCATTATTTAACCTACTCCTGGTTACCCCTCATTGATTTTGTGTTTATAACCCTGTAGTCACCTGACCAAAAGTCTTGTTCCTCCTGCCACCGAACTTCACCAATTCCCGCTATATCTTACTTTAACTTATCCATTTCCCTTTTTAAATTTTCTAACCTACCTGCCCGATTAAGGGATCTGAAATTCCACGCTCCGTTCCGTAGAACGTCAGTTTTCTTTCTCCTGATAACGACATCCTACTGAGTAGAGCTCGCCCAGAGATCCGAATGGGGGATTATTTTACCCCCGAAATGTTTTACCGAAGAGGACGCCATCATCATTTAACCATACAGTAAATGTGCATGCCCTCGGGAAAAATTTCTGCCATAGTTTCCCCTCGCTTTCAGCCATTCGCAGTCCCAGCACAGCAGGGCCGTTTCGGTTCGTGTTACAAGGGCAGATCAGTCAATCATCCATAATGTTGCCCTGCAACTACTAAAAAGGCTGCTGCCCCTCTTTAGGAATCACACCTTTGTCTGGCCTCTCAACAGATACTCCTCCGTTTTGGTTGCCCTATGGTACGTCTATCTGTATCACTGAGGCAAGCAAGCCTCCCCACCAACGGCAAGGTCCATGGTTCATGGTTCATTGGGATGATGATAAATAAAAGTGGCGAGTGGATGAGTGTGTTATGCATTGCAAGGCAAAACACAGCCAACTGGGCACGGTATAGCAAGAGCCAACGCTGCAGCACACTACTGGAACAGAAACCTTTCATCATTTTCCACTATGGAAGTGTTTAGAGAACGTGAGCTTAAGTCCTAAACGAACATAGTGTGGATGTGTAAGCCCTCAGCCTTCGTGCACTAAATTCTTCTCATCTCAGTACCACAGCCTTCGCCATCGGCGTAACCGTGGAATGCAGTAAGGGGTTGGCTGTTCGACCACAAGAAGCAGCAGCCTGCCCTGAGTTACAAGGGGCTAGCGGAAATTCGCGGGGATTGTCAGCTGCACTGTTTTGCTGCTTTACCTACAACTCAGACTATTGTGGTCGTGACATTTCTTGTACCTATTAAGTGTTGCAACAATGTATTTGTATGATTTCAGCTGTTACAACTGCGACTCTTTGGCATCACGGTAATAGGGTACGGCATTTTTTCGCCTGTTTAACTGCACAGTTTTATTTTTCGCTATCGATTTGCTGTAGTACCTTAGAACATATTCTGAGGTCAAACAGAACGACCTCACCGCGAGCCAGCATGAATTTCGAGAATATAGATCATGCAAAACCCAATTCACTTAAAAAGCACAGTTGTCCTGGTGAGTGAAATGCGTTTCGGAAATCAGTAAACACCGTTTTCCCCTGTCTGCCTTGATCTCTGGTTTTCAGACTGTCGTTCGAGTCGGGTTGCACGTAGTCGATGTTTTCGGAATCCATGCTGCTTAGCTGGGGGGAGCTCATTCAGTCTGAGGTAACTCGTTACGCCTGAGTTCAGAATTATAAATTTTCTGCTTGACCAAGATTTCGTGCCACCGTGAAGACCAGCCTAGACTTCAGGGTGGCTCTAATGCCACTCTTGATTCCTTGTGGATAGCTTGGAAGTTAATGCTGATAATCTCTGAGAACTGTACACAGTCGTATGCGTGAATACAAGGTGCGCTGATAAAAAGTAAAACATTTATTAACTGTCGGCTGCTACTTGGTAATCAGCACGTGATTACCGACGCAAAAGGTAATACAGAGTTTGACAGTAGGCGTACAAAAAATATCTCGTGACCAAAGACGTAAGCGTAGTTATGGCGATTCGCTTCTTAAAAGTTTACACAAGTACAGATGGAAATTGTGCTCGAATATGTGATACAAATAAAGCAATATACTGATGCGAGTTGGGCGTTTTACTGCTCTGTAACTGGCAACAGGATCGCGTTTACGTGTATGTTATCTGGGCATCACAACCAATTAAAATAAATCCCCCCCCCCCCCCCCCCCCATAAGCATAAAAAAGCAAATGTCGGGCTTGGTAGTCTAGCGATAATGAGCGTGCAGGAACAGTAGAAGTCGCTTGTTCGAATCTCGGTGCCTTTCTTTTTTGTATTTTTAAGTGCAGTGTGCCATGTTTTTGGCTAAATATACCACTTAATCTTTTACCCTTGTTTTCGTCTGTCTGTTGCAGATCCTTTGCTTCGGGAACGGGGAGATGTATCAAGTTGAAATTTTTTTCACATACAGAGGTCGTGTTCCCTTCACGGTGTAAAATATACAGACCTAGAGGGCACTTTCTGTTGACCTACACTAATGAAAATTAGCAAGGAGCAAGGTTTTACAGTACACGTAAAGGAAAAATCCGAAAACTGGCAATTTGTTATTATATCACACGGAAATTGTTATCCAACATCGAACTTCAAATTACAACATCAGTAGTTCTGCGTTCATGTTGACTGGGTCCCAATACTAAACGTCAAATATCGCGCAAGGAATGGCAGTATTGTGTTTCGGAATGTAGCCGTCATCAGATATCCATATGCATATGTCGTTCAAAGTTGCATGTGAAGCAAAATTTCGCAGAATAGACGCAGTTAGCCTCAATGCAAAACTTCTAATTACTCTAATAACAGTAATACTTAAATGTCTTCAACATTTCGCGGTCCTGTCACCAACTGTATAAACATTAATTTTAATAATGAACAGTCTCAGTTGCACCGTTTATCTAGAATTTACCTGTGTTTCAGTCGGGATAACCCAACCTTCTTCACAATAACATATCTACTGTCTGTCCATAGTGGACATCGCCAAGTTAATACTACTAATTCATAAACTATCGCCAGACCGTAAAACTTATCTGGCACTGCCTCGGCCCCACTTCGCGACCGCGATACGGCAGCCACGAGTGCTGTAGTGGATCTCCACTATGAACACACAGTAAACACTGTTATTCTGAAGAAGGTTCAGTTATCCCTACTGAAACCTGGGTAAAGTCTAGGTAAGCGGTGCAACAGACACTAGATCGCGTGTTGTCCATGGATCAAATTATTTCGTGGATTGGATTTCACTTGCCTGTCTACGGTTCCCTTGCGTGTGCTCGGGATAGGTGTTTTGTATAAATGTTTCGCCGTATTATTAAGTATTCTCCTTTAGTTTTTTTTCTCTATCTAGAATTCTCTACTCCCGGAACGTATGAACTGTCTACATACATAATTAAGTTTGTATAACATCCTCACCGAGCGAGTCCATTTTTTCGTTTTTTTTTGTATATTATGCAATGTACCTTTTTTCTCTTTTGAAAATGTGTCTTAATGACGTGTAAGATTTGGCAGTTCATGGATGACTGACATGCAATGATTCAAACCCATTACATTCTTATGCCTTGTATTAAATAACAATGCTGCAATGAGACTGAAAATTGAAACCTATTACAGGGTTGCCACAACTTTCCCCCAAGTGAAAGACCTAAATTGTAAAAAAAAAAAGTAATGACCTCTGTGTTTCTGAACGTGTGAACAAAAATCTTAAGTACTAACATCAAAATGTTGTGTAATGAACTGCTTGTAGATGGAGAAAGGAAGCCCAATGGTAGATATGTTTAATTAAGATCACTGATTTTATTTTCATAAAGCGAAACCTATTTGGTGACGAAAATATGCGTTTTCTTGGAGTTGCGAGACACATTCCTGAAAGCAGTGATGGTATTTAAAATAATCTCAGAAAAAAAGTAGGCCTCTCGAAATAAATGTACAAGGTGGGGAAGAGGTGTGTCAACCAACACTGTAGGTGACTGCTAATAAAATTATGCTTCTATGTTCGTAATTGTCGGTTATTACTCACTGAGTTATGTCTATTATCTACAGGTATTGTGTGATTCTTTTTCTTTCAATAAATACATGACCTCATAGTGTACAAACTGCCTGCGATTGCCACAAATTTTTTTTTCTTATCGTCCATTCTTTCAAATATATAAACTACTTTCGAAGTGCCAAAATATACTATAATAAACAAATTTTGTATCAAACGCCGCACTGTACAATGTACTTGCTGTGAGACAGTCACGATACCCGAAATACATCGCCTGGGGCCGAGGAGGGGCACCACAGTCCTAGGTCCATGGTAGTACCCGCACATTAGTGGCAAACTATGGGCTTTGGTTCGCAGGCCCGATCCGTTAGAGAGACCCACAGAAATGGCCTGCAATTTTGGCCCGCCACGAAAGTCCATTCATGTGGCCAGCCATTCACATGTCACAGTCACCACATCGATGAAATGAGACCGCGGCGATAACACACGCAACGGGTAACTCGAGCAAATACTCTGAGAGTAGTCAGCAACTCACCGTAAGGATGATCGCTCAGGCACATAGAAAAGACCATCAAACTCTATAACTAAATTTTTGGCTATAGCCTTTGTCAGAAAACGAAAGTAGTTGTGACTTTTTTTTACCGCCAGTTCATTCGTCCAGTTGCGGAAGCTGTCAGGCGCTGACGCCACGCTGCAACACACTACTGCCAGGCGGGCTGCATCGGGCACAGCCCCTGTAAATTAGCAACTGCACAGTCCAGCGAGCTAAGAAAGTTGCAACTCGGTCTGCAGAGGTCCTTGGTGCACACAAGACACTAGAACAGGTGGTGCACACAACCGCGACAGTATCACTGCTGCTGCGGACCTTTCGCTGCATCCACCGTGACTCGTGCGGCCTCTGGAGTGTAAGTGTGCCTCCCGGGCAGTCCCGTCGTAGCCGACAATTGGTGCCCAGCATCGACTCCGACTGCACGCCGCCTTCGCTTCCTGTCCACAGTGTTAACTATACAGACGGCGCTTCTATGAAATCGGCAAAAAATCTCATACACCATTTAAAGAGTATTATGTTTTTGAAGAAAACTACACTGTCAAAAATTCCCTTTAACTAACAGCTAAAATTAAAAACTTTTCCATTTCTGATGATGGTAATTCCGTATCCTTTAACGTAGTTAATTTACTTGTTAACATTCACATTTATGAGACTATTAAAATTACTGATGAGAATCTTCTCCAACACAAAAACCTAATGTACAAGAAATTAAAGATGTCATTAGGTTATTACTTCTGATACTCTCCTACAACTATTTCCAGTTTAACGCTGAAATTTTTTTTACGACCTTTAGCCTTTGCCGTGCCCATTTGTATAACAAGTACGCTTGCCAACAGTTTTGTTAAACATCACAAAAGGCAGTACTTTAAGAAATTGGTGTGACCTGAGCAATTTTCCAGTCTTTAGGTACGGATCTTTCTGTGAGCGGTTGTATATAATTACTAAACATGGAGCTATTGTATCAGCACACTCAGAGGAAATTGACTGGTATACAATCTGGAACGGAAACCTTGCCTTTAATAAGTGATTTAAGCTGCTTTGCTACACCGAGGATATATGCTTCTCATTTTGGCACTTTCTGTTGACTGGGCTTCGGGAATACTTGCTTCGTATTCATTGCTGAAGGAGTTTCGGAAAACCACGTTTCTTAACTCTACTTTAGTAGCACTGTCATCAGTGACTCCACCGTTACTTTCGCGCAGTGAAGGTACTGATTGCGTCTTGACACTGGTGTACTTCATGCATGACCAGAATCTCTTTGGGTTTTTCGCCAGATTTCGAAACAGAGTTTTGTTGCGGAAATTATCAAGAGCATCTCGCTGTAGTAACCGCTATATTTAGAACTTCTGCAAAACATTGCTAGTCTTGCGGATTTTGGATTCTTTTAGTTTTGGCATGCTTTTTCGTTACTTCTGCAACAGCGATTTCACCCGTTTTGTCCATGGGGGATCAGTACCATCACTTATTAATCTATGTGGTATATATATCTCTCAATTGCAATCGATACTATTTCTCTGAAATCATTCCACATCTTTTCTACGCTTACATGATCAGATCGGAAGGAGTGGAGGCTGTTTCCTTAAAAATCGTTAAGAGCATTGTCAGCTTTTTTTAAACAGATGTACTTTAAGTTTCTTTTTGATGGTTGTAGGTGTTACACTATTCAGTGTACGGGCAACTGACTTGTGGTCGCTAATCCCTGTATTCGTCATGATACTACCTATTCATCCAGGAATATTTGCTGCTATGAGGTCAAGTACGCTTTCGTAACCATTTATGCTTCGAGTGGGCTCACGAACTAATTGTTCAAAATAATTTTTTTAGAAAGCATTCAGTACAATTTCGGCTGACGTTTTATGCGTACCGCCGCCTTTAAAGGTATAAATTTTCCAGCATATCGAGGATAGATCGAAATCAACACCGACTATAATTGTGGGAGTGGGGTACCGATTTGAAATGAGACTCACGTTTTCTTTGAACTGTTCAGCAACTATATCCTCTTAGTCGGGGTCGGTAAAACGATCCAGTTTAGTCCGATTGACAAGTACAGCCTCTACCCAAACTATTTCGCAGGAACTATCTACTTCAGTTTCGCTACAAGGTAAACTACTTCTGACAGCAATAAATACTCCAGCACCAACTATGTTTAATCTATCCCTTCTGAACGTTGTTAGGTCGTTTGAAAAAATTTCGGCTTAACATATTTCCGGCTTCAGCCAGCTTTCCGTACCTATAACTGTTTGAGCTTCAGTGCTTTCTATTAGGGCCTGGAGCTCTGGTTCTTTCCCAACACAGCTACGATAATTTACAACACCGATCGTTTCTACAACCACCTTACTGTGTGTTACCTGCCCCCTTTTAGACAGACGCCATTTCTATGTTTTCCTGAGACCCTCTAACCTAAAAATCCGCCCCCACTACCCGTGTAGTGGACTCCTGACCTATTAAGCGGAATCCGGAAACCCACCACACTATGGCTCAAGTCAAGGAATCTGAGGCCTACACAGTCACATAACCGCCTGAGCCTATGATTCATACCTTCCACTCGGCTCTGCACCGAAGGACCACAGTCGGTTCTGTCGATGATGGTGCAGATTATGAGCTCCGCCTTAAACTCGCTTAACCATATCCGCTAAACAAAAGGAGAGAGAATCTCCTCCAATCCAAAGCGACACAAGCCATTGGCACCGACTGGGGCCACCACCTGCAGTTGGGTGCACCCTGTACTCTTCATGGCATCCGGAAGCACTCTTTAGAAATCAGGACTGACTCCCCCACCTTGTGCACACTGCCATCCTTCCACACTTTGCCAGCCATGTTACTAAGGGGGCCCAATTACGCGCCTGTTATTGGAGTTCCGAACCACCAGCAAACTCACCTTCTGTGAACACCACGAATTTGCGTTCCAAGAAGGTTCCTCTGGAGGCCCTACGATCGGCCCCTCGCAAAGTCTTTCGCTGCCTGCCATACTTTGGAATGATCTCTCACTCGACCACAGGTGAGGGATCAACCTCAGCGCTGCAGACCAACATAAATGTAGGATAATGACATCACTGCTGCTCAAAAATCTGCAGTCAGAGAAGACAACTCCAAATGCAAGGGGAAAAGACACAACAATGCTGTAAGTGAATATCAGAGACTTATCTATTATAAAGAACGTTCCTAGATGTAGAAAGCGACCGAAATTGTTAATTCCACTTATGAGATTCTAAAAGAATTAACTTATATGGTAAAATAAACCAAGTCTGCTTTTCTTCATGGTTACGTGACGTTACGTATATATGTTTTTTATTTTTATTCGTCAATGCCTTCCGTTTAAGCACTCACTCAAGCTAAACAGGTCTCTGCTGCCAAGTCATTATCAATTGTCATTGATGAAGGGTGAAAGCAAAGGAAAGAGTATTCACTTTCTTTTGCCTGATGGCGGATTTAGGGAGTTGGGATGCATGGCAAAAGCGCATTCTTACGCGACTTTTATTTTTACCAAAGTACTTTTATACCGTAACAGCGTTGTGTACGTTGATTATGACTCTATGACCATACTGATATACTAAAAAGGACAACCAAACCAGCATCCACTGCAACGTGGATAGTAGTACGAAAAGATTTGTTTTTACTTTTTAGACATTACTCCTGAGTAGAAAATTCGAAGCGCAAATGACCGTTACAATCGAGTCTGCACAATTCGAAGTTCGAATAATTAACTCGACTTTACTCTAGATGAAATCAGGAAAAATCGAAATAAAATTTTGATTTTTTTTACTAACGTATTTCCAGTTTTCTTACATGTTTTTTTGCTTTAGTATTTGAAACGGAAGGTATACATAAATTCAGCTTCATTCATTTTTCAATGCTGAACCAACTGTCACGAATGGTTGCTTTTTGTCAATTAAGTTTCTCATAAAGAACCTTATGTCTTTGGAGCTAGCGTGTCACTCCTTATTTGTATCTGAGACTTCTGTTCCCAGACTAACCGTAAATGTCTTAGCGTTCCGACAAATACCTTTTGTACCCTGCATTGAGTAAGGCAATACTATAAACTTTCGCCTCGCCCGGTCTGCTTGCTCCCGCTTTTTAATACTTATGAGCAACATTATCTTTCCGCTCGATGATCGTTTGCAGCTTGGATGGTGGAATCCCGAAACAATTCGTTACCTGCTACTTCTCGTTGCATTCCACAGCGTCGAAACTCGTTTCTGTTTTACGAATGTCGGAAACTTCCTGGAAAATATCCTAAAGTGAAAAACGTCTACTTTCTCCGTGGTCGAAGTTCCTTGTGTGACAAAATGGCGTCAGATTTGAATCACTATTAATTACGAGACTGACAGTGCGCAAACAAAGGTAAAGTCCACGTGGTTGTCACTTATTGCCTGTATTGGCATATGCGGGTCATTGTTAGGAATCATCTTTATGTAAAATTATAAACTGGTGAAGCTGTTAGCTAGGATTCTCATTTGTGTGTCATTGCGATGAACAGCTTAGGGAGCGCCGCTAGGAGTAACAGAAAATAAAAATATTCGCTGGAATATAAACGAAAATCTATATTGAGTTTAAACCTACGACACATAGGAAGAGTTCGTCTCAGGACTTGTAAATATGCTCTAAATTACAGAAAACGTGAGAAAAGCCCTCCCAGAAGCCTAAATAGGGCAGCGCTGAGAGAAGGTGACAGCTCCCTCAGAGTCGGAAAAAAAGGAAGAAATTGCGCAACGCGATAACGTACTCAAAGGCTATATCGTACCCCAGCCACTGAAAAGTCCAAAATTGTGAGTGTGACCACTGTAATAAAGATATTGTTAACTAAATTTCATATTAATATGAAACACATGTTACGATTTTATCCCGACGTTTTCACGAAAACTCTACGGCCCAGACCTGAACTGGACACACAGAAATTTATTTGCAACGGATTAATAATATGCTGTGGTATTTCGTGCACTGTTAAAACAACTGATGAAACAGACAGAATTATCTGGTGTAAGCTAGGCGTTGACTTGTAATTATAGAATGTCTGCGGGTCGTTTTCATATGACAGTCGCCTCGATTAGTGAAGAAGTTGCTTCGGTTTTCTCGAGGCATTTGGGAACAGGTTGAAACAAACGATTAACAACCGTCGACTGCATACAGTCGCAAAGGCTGATTTCAAATGTCTTTGGTAACTGTAAAGCTACTTCACCTGGGTAGGGGGGACAGCTACTAGTCGGAGGTAAACACTTCCCCCTCACAGCGTTCTAATGTTGCCGGCTACACTATGCCACTCAGCGTCCAATGTAAACACAGCCGACAACAGGAAGTGTGACAGGACTACCAGACCGAGTTCAGAGCAGGAAACGGCCGGGGTCCCCGGTGGTCTAGTGGTAAGGGGGTCTGGAACGTTCCAGCGCCTCGGCTGGGGCTATTCGCCCCAGCCGGGCCGGGGTTCAATCCCCGGCCGGCGCTGGAATTTTCAGATTTCCGAACACTAGCCTCCACCTCTGCCCTGGCATGTGGCGCATGCCGGGCACCCCCGTGGGGTCCGTGCTTCGGATCCCACGTGGAGCTCACTCCCTCACTACAAAATATACCTCATTATGCTGCTGCAATCACTTATTTTAAATTTCAATACGCACACTTTCTTCACCAGACCACATCTACATATATTTTCCAGGTACTTTCTACATAAGACATCTCACTGTCGCAAGAAACTGCATAGTATCATGAACATTTGTAGGATTGCAACAATGAAATGAAATCCTCACTAAAAAAACTAATAAGTTTTATTTTCCTTTTTGTGCTAAATGCTGCTAAGATAAATACCAAAACAGCTTTCATTTTCTTGTAGGTAATTATGAAAGTAAGTTTGGCTATAATACTGAATAAATTATCTCAATGTCAAAGAAATGCAAAATATTATATCAATACCATCACACAAGATATTTTCAGGTGTCTCAGTCTGCCTTTTCTTTTTATTATCAGGATTGATTATACGATAATAAATAAATTCTGTATCAGAAATCGTTTCGTAACCGTTCACACTCAGTGCCATTTATAAGTGTATATTGTCAGCAATTGTAGTTTCAAAACAAACACAGGCCTTTTTTTCAAATTATTCAAGTGTCTAAATGAGATTAAGATAGGATACAGGTCACTAATGAGATAAACTCTTTGTTTGTATGATACAGGATAATTCTCCTGGTCTTACGTCAGCTGAATGCTAAATTAAACAGTTAACATTTAAAAAAACGAATTTTACTGACAGGTCTACATGTCTCATATAATATTTCTGTTGGTAGTTTCATGACAACCTCTCAGGCTCAGCTTTATATAAAAGTATCTTGCAGGTCAGAAAAGAAATTTTATTACTACCTCTACAGATTCAGTTGGTCTATTGTTGTTGTACTATTGTTGCATTGCGAGAGAGAGACTGCTACTATAGCTGTTTTCTTTTGCTATTAAATTCCGTGCCATATCTCCATTCTAAATGCTAAAAGGCGTGGATAAACTTTTAGCAATACTATTTCCTTTTCACCACATCGCTGCTAGGTGTCGCTACTGGTCCCTCACACAGTCAGTTGTCTGTAGCGCAGGGCTTCGCTACCAGAGGGCTCTAGCGGAGCTGGCGACGACTCACTCTGCCGGGATTTGCTGCTCCACTCCTGAACGAGTACGCCAGCTGAGATACCCGCTAAATCCTCACACTAAACGAGAAGCGTAATAGCACCAATGCTACATAAGGCAAATCGTGATCAGCGAAACCACCACTATTATAACTGCTTGCTGAAAATACTGCTACAAACTATTTAGAGCGGAAGGGAGCACCTTACCGAAGCCGATCTAGAGGAAAATCCATTTGGAATGAACAGAACCCATATCTATAACATCTTTAGATACAGAAACTTTTGACAATGTTGACCAGAATATGCAGTTTGAATTTAAGATGCAACCAGGAATAAAATATAGCGAGAGAAACATTACTTAGAACTCCACCAGAAATGAGACAGAGGCTGTACAAGTCGAAGGACATAAAAGTAAGGCAATACGTGAGAAGTGAGTGAGACAGCGTTCTAGTCCATTGCCTGATGTTATTCATTCTATATGCAGGGTGTTTCACACTACTCGGGACTGTACAGGCGATTTAACTGATCAAGTTTTACATAGGAATCTACTTCTGAAAACGTCATCTTGCGATGCTACAGAACGTCAAAGTTATAGGAGCCGGCATCTACAAAATAGATGGATCCCACGAAGATGTTACAAACTTTCTAAGATGATGCAGATGGATAAATGCGTACATTTGTGATTATGTCCTTGCACCGGAAAATTATAACAGAAAACCTTTCTGTTACCTCTGACAGCATGTAACGTTATCGTTGTTGCTAGGATGTAGGACAGGAAACTTGCAGAGGCGGTGGTATGGAACGAAAGAAGAAAACAATGTGCAGTATACATAGGCTGTAAGATGCATACATCATGAACCATGAGCACTTGTTCATCATTGCTTGCGTGAAAGCCATCTCCACTATTGAACAAGTGCTTACAGCTCCAGAATTATGCAGTTTAGAGTCCATGTTTACTGCACTTTTTTTCTTGTTTCGGTCTATACTGCCGCCTCTGAACGTTGCCTACCCTACAATCCTAGCAACAACAGTACCAGTACACGTATTCCACTGTCAGAGGCAGGATAACGATTTTCACTTACAACTTTCGACACGTTTGTTTCCGGTACAGGGGCCCTTACCTCAAATCGATACATTTGTCTGTTTCCATCATACTAGGAAGTTTGTAACACAATCACGGATCATCTTGCATATACATACATTTACCGGAGCTGGCGCCTGTGACTTTGATGCTCCACAGCGTCGGTGGGTGACGTTCGCAGGCATGAGTTTCTAAGTAAAACTGCAAGCTCTAGAAGTGTTGTGGCTCAGTGGTCTGAAGAAGATGATTCTTGCGAGGAAGGAAATATATTTGAAGATGCAAGTAGTGAAGAATTAGCCAATGAACCTGCAGATGTGAATATTGAGGCAGATGGCAGTCCTTCCGATAATATTACTTCATCAGAGTCTGAAAATGAAGCACCACCACAAAAACGTATAGAAGACCACACATACACTAGTCGGAATGGAGCGATTTGGAAATTAGATCCTCCTGCAACTTTTCGTACGCCTGTCCATAACATCGTAAAGAAGGCACCTAGTCCAGCCCTTGGTTTGAATACCTGTAAACCTAAGGATGCCTGGGACTATTTCATCTCCAAGGAAATGATCATCTGCACAAATATTGAAGGCAGAAGAGTGGCTGCTTTACGTGGAAAAACGTTTTGCTTCCTGGAATGGTGGGTTTTCTTGGTCTTTTACTGCTTTCTGGTGATGAGAAGACTTGGGATGTCCTTATTAGAGAATTATTCTAGGATGAAAAGGAAAATCCTACATAGAAGGCTACCTTGCCAGTAAATAGATTCGAAGATATAAGGAGAATGATTAGATTTGATGACAGGCGTACCCGTGAAGCTCGATCTGCAGATGACGCAGCAGTTCGCTATGTATGGGAACTATTTCTTGACAAGTGTAGAAATAGAATGAATCCCAATCATTCGCTCACAGTTGACGAACAGCTAGTCCTAATCCGTGGAAGATGCAGCTTCACCCAGTATATGCCCTCTGAACCATCCAAGTGTGGCATAAAAATATTTTTGTTATGTGATCATATGCTTTAGAGGGAACTGTTTACACGAGAAGGAAGCCCCATGAATTTATTCAGAAAAATCTTGGATTGAATGTAGTGAAAGATCTTGCTAAAAGCATTAAATGATCATCAAAAAATATTACCGTTGACAACTTCTTTACTAGTGTGCTTCAGAAGCAAATTACAGTGGTGGGAACAATCAAACAAAATAAACCAGAAATTCCTAATGAGATGAAACCATCTGTCTCAAGAGCAATTCATTCCTCTTTGTTTGCATTTATAGGTGTCATTACAATGGTGAGTTATCTTCCCAATAAGAAGAAGTCTATAGTTCTCATTAGCACAATGCAATACGACAGAAACATTGATGAAACTCATGCAAAAAAGAAACCAGATGCAATAAACTTCTATAACTCTACGAAGGGTGGAGTAGATAAATGGACCAGAATATTCGTTATTACACTTGCAAGAGACGAACGAGAAGATGTCCATTTGCATTATGGATGAATATGATGGACATCGCAGCAATGACCACTGAAATTTTAGTTTCCGCCCAACATCTGACATACCATAGTGGAAGAAGTAATAAAAGGCGTTTGTTCCTAAGAGGTTTAGCAGAGGAAATGGTAAGACCTCTAATGGAACTTCATATTCAGATCCCTAATCTTCCAAAGAAAATCGTTGATGATATGCGAACATGTCATATTGCCAAACCAACTACATGTTTCAGGAAAAAGAAGAAGAT
Organism: Schistocerca gregaria; assembly: GCF_023897955.1. Lineage (NCBI taxonomy): Eukaryota > Metazoa > Arthropoda > Insecta > Orthoptera > Acrididae > Schistocerca > Schistocerca gregaria. Next base: position 29,863 of record NW_026062429.1, read on the forward strand.
GCAATTATTGTCCATATAAGAAACACAGGAAAAGTGCTATGACATGCATTAAGTGCAAACCCAACTTTTGTAAGGAACATAGTGGCGTTCTTTGTGCTTCTTGTTTGTCACATGTTGAAAACTAAGAAAGATGCAATTTTATGTGAACAATGAATAATAACTTTTTATAAAAATATTGCCTATACACATAATACTGTGAATAATGAGCATGTTTTAATTGAAGAAATTGGTTGTAATAAGTGTTTTAAAATGTAAACTGCAAGTTATAAGTGAATTAATAAAATAATTTGTATATGTTGTTTGTAAAGGAAAGTAACTAATAAAAATTCACTCTTAGAGTTTTATATAAAAGAAATGTTAATCAGGCCCACCAGATCCTGTCACTGTATCTTAGGAATCTTGCGATATGACAAAAAATTTGACAGAACGAAATTTAACTCCAAAGAATGAATATGTGATATGTGGAAAGAGGAAAATTTTAAATTAGGTCAGGGCCTTGGAGGCCCTGCATATGCATTCACGTGTGTTTTCGGCACCATGCATCCTAGCGTTAAGAGAAACAGAATGTTTGCATAAAGGCAAACCGCCGGGCTGTCCCCGAGTGAATGATACAGACGTCGAACGCATCCGCCACAGTTTCACGAGGGGTCCGCAGAAATCCGTTCGCCATGCAGCTCGACAGCTCAGCACGCCCCCGATGTCCGTCTGGCGTCTATGCGTCGACGTTTCTGCATCAAACAATATTAAATTCAGGTACTGCGAGCTGTTCGTGAGGGTGCTAACATCGTGTGAAGTTCCGTAATTTCACTCTTGGCAAGGTGGAGCATGGCTGTTTTCTCCCACAGTTAGTGTTTAGTGACGAGGCAACACTCCATTTACATGGAGAGGTGAACTGTCATAATGTGACAATATGAGGTACGGGACAACCACATGAAGTTGTACAACATAAAATATACTCTCCTAAATTTAATATTTGTCTTATGTATTCCTATTTTTTGTCTGCATCCTAGATATTTATAGGCATCTGATTATTCCAGCGCTTCTATGCAGTCGCTGTGGTTATCCAATATGTAATCTTCTTGTTTAGTGTGTTTTCCCTTGTCTATGCTATTTTTCTTACATTTGTCTGTTCCAAAAGCCATATTTATATAATTGCTGAATACTTATGTTATCTTTAGTAATTGGTTGAGTTGTTGATTTGTTGCTGCCAGTAGTTTTAGATCATCCATGTGTGGGTATGTTCCAGTAATATTGTATCCATAATTTGTATTATTTAGCATGTTGGATAGTGGGTTCAGAGCAAGGCAGAACCAGAAAGGACTTAATGAGTCTCCTTAGTATATTCGACGCTTAATCTGTATTGGCTGTGATGTGATATTATTTGAATTTGTTTGGATATTAAGTGTCGTTTTTCATTACTATGTTTAGGAACTGTATCAATTTAGGATCTACTTTGTATATTTCCAATATTTATAGTAACCATGAGTGGGGTACACTATCAAAACCTTTTCAGTAATCAATGTATGTGTAGTGTAGCGTCCTTTGTTTAGTTTTAGCTTGATATGTTACCTCTGCATCTATTATCAGGTGCTCTTTACATACTCGTGCTCCTTTGCAACAGCCTTTTTGTTCTTCATTTATAATTTTGTTCTGTGTTGTATGTATCGTTATTTTCTGTGTAATGACTGAAGTTAATATTTAGTATATTGTTGGTAGGCATGTCATGGGGCAATAATTTGCTGGGTTTGCTGTGTGTGCTTGATCTTTAGGTTTCAGACAAGTTATTCCTTGTGTATGTGTATCAGGGATTGTGTATGGGTCTGCAATGTAACTGTTAAATTATTTAGTTAGATGTGAATGTGTTGACGTGAACTTCTTTAGGCAGAAATTTGCTATTTTATCTTTTCCAGTGGTTTTCCAATTGTGTGCAGAATTAATTGCTTTGGTCGCTTCATGTTGCAAAATTATCACTTCAGGCATTTGTGGTATCATCTTTTATGTCTCTGTTTTCGCTTGTATCCACCGTGCATGTCTTTTATGTTGTACCGGGTTTGACCATATGTTGTTCCAGAAGTGTTCCATGTCTGTTATGTTTGGTGGATTGTCTATTTTAATGCGTGTGTTATCTATTGTCTGGTAAAATTTCTTTTGGTTTGTGTTGAATGTTTGGTTTTGTTTCCTTCTATTTTCACTTTTTTTGTATGTTCTAAGTCGTTTGGCCAATGCTTCTAATTTCTGCTTCTTTTCATCTAATTGCTCTATCGCTTCTTGTTGTGAGATTTTACCTAACCTTTTTGGTTTTTTATATGATATTTCTTTTCTTAGAAATTGTGTTAGCTGTCTGATGTCTTCTCTCAGTTTTTCTATTCCGATCTGTAGCCTGTGTTGCCATGCAGGTTTTGTGGGTTTCTTCTGTGTGTTGCTTGGTTCTGATGTCTGTCTAGTGTGTAAATTTAGTGTAGAGAGTGCTCCTATTTAAACCAGTAGTTGTAACTCTCCCATAGTTGTGTTTCCATTTATTTTGTTGTGTATGATTGTGTTGATAGTTTTTATTGTTGTTTCGACTTGTGGGTTATTTGGCGGTGTATGCAACAATGGTCTAATGTCTGTATTTGTGTCTTTGTATTCTATATATGTCAGCTGAAATTTTTCTTTTATATCTAACATGTGTGTCACTTCGTGTTCTATTTGTACTTGTTCTGGTGGCAGTCTTAAGATTTCGTTTTCCTCTGATTGTTTAATTGATGCGTGTTGTTCTTTGTTTGTTTGCTCTGGGATGTGTGAGTCCATTACTGTATTATTTTCTTCTTCTTCTGATTGGGCATTATTTTGTTCCAGTATTTGTTGTTCTCGTTGTTTGATGTTTTCTAATTCTGATTATTACACGGATCTGATCAGCTAGTCGTTGTTCTGTTAAAAATTTTAAATCTGGGCATCTGGTAGGAAATGTTGTGTATACTTGTGATCTGTATCCAGTTGTATTGGTTGCTAGGTTTGTTGCTTGGTATTATTATTATTTCGTTGTTGTTCTGTTGGTTAAACGTGTGTGTAGCGTTGCCAGGTTACTTACTACAGTAATTTTTTTTTTTTTTTTTTTTTTTTTTTGCCTTTGCTAGAGCCGTCTTTTAAGTTTGCAGGAGCCACCGCTAGTTGCTTCTTTTGGACTGCGACATTACTGTTCTTTCGAAATGTGCCGTTTGTTACTCTTAAAACCAACATGGAGAGCTCCCCAGCGGTGGGGTCGACTTTTTGAAACCAAATAAGCGGTAGTGTAACTCAAGACCCCCCAGTATCAGACCCTGCATCCAGGTGGGCCTCCGTTTGCAAGTAACTGACGCAGAAGAGTTTGGAATTTTGCGTCATGCTATATAGCGTTAAGGAAGTCTTATTCCATAGTCTTGTTGCGTGTCATAATGGTTAGGACAGAAGCTTAACCATGCCTCGTCAGGTGCAGTAAAATTTTTTTAAAATCCTTATCGAAATGACTTTGGTGCCTATTTTTACTCAATTTATTGTTTTAAATGTAATTTCTTTCGTTCTATTCCTTTGTCACATCGTTTTAATCACCGTATGAACTTTTCCATTTGTTTCATTTTTCTTTGCATCATTCTTCTTCCAATCGGAATTTTTGTGAATGTGTATTTTATTGTACCTATCTGTTTGACTATTCAATTACTTCAAATCTCCGATAAATTAATTAAAAAAACAAAAGACGAAATAATCTATTTATATTGACTGTGCATTAACGTGAAAAACGTATTTTTCATTACAAGACGTGCCTTTTTCTGCATGGTAATCGACATACAAATATTTAAAACATTACCTAAATTCTTTGTGTACTATGGAAATGTATGGTAGATGATGATATGAATGAGAGAAGGTTTTCTAAGTAAAACAAAATTCAAGCAATGTGAGAAATCGATATAATGAACACAATAACGAAAACACAGGGCCATAAAAATAGGAGAAATTAAATCGGAATTAGTACATGAAGATAATTAAAAGTTCACGAACAAATATTTCCAGTGGAAAATGGATGATAAGAAGAAAAATTAGACCAAATGAAGAAGTTCATATCACTATTGAATCACGTGACCGAGGAGCGGAAATAAAAAAAAATATATTTACATCAGTTGAATGAAAATGATTATCAATATCACTTCGATAAACACCTAGCATAGATTTCTTCCTCTGGTGAGATTCGAACCCACAACCTCATGCATGTGAAGCTAGTATCCTTTCCAATACCCTCACAACCTACCTAGGTCATTCGGCTTTCTTCACGTTATTGAGTCTCACACAAAATTCCGAATTTCTTTTCTCGTCAGTTCCTCGAAAACGTCTACCCACCAGGATGAATGGCTGCACTGTGTGATACTTGGGTGCTTAACCTACATAACCGTATAGATGGTTACAGAAAGTCGATCCTACCCCTGGAGAAATCTCCTTGTAAGACATAACGAAAGAGTGCCGCCGTTTCATTATATCTACTGATACGGTGGTCGACACACTGTTAGTAGTGTAGCCATAGTAACACAAACGGTCTGAAAACTGCACGATCTAAGTAACGAGGGACTACCTCGCACTTAGTCCAAAGGAAAATCTGCAGAATTACTAAAAGACTTGTAGCCAATGAACCGAGTCCCCTGAAGTCATTTAGTCCGTAGCGACTGCTGAGAACCTTCAGAGCAGTCATTAGGATTCGCACTCTACTACTTCGATGTTACACGTTCGGTGTCCTACTCTATGGAGCTGAGTCATGGACTGTATTAGGCATTTGAAATGCGATCGTATGGAAAAATATTAAGGATACCATCGACAGATTTAGTCAAAAGTACGGCGGTACGAAAATGTAGAAATTCTCAACAGCATCCAGAGAGCAGAACTCGATTGTTTTGGTAGCGCAATTCCGCAACAACAAATAAAACCTGTTGAAATTAATAATTCAAGGAAACATTAATGGCCGGCAGTCTGGACGAGCGTTTCTAGGCGCTTCAGTCTGGAACCGTGCGACCGCTACGGTCGCAGGTTCGAATCCTGCTCTGGAAATGGGTGTGTGTGATGTCCTTAGGTTACTTAGGTTTAAGTAGTTGTAGGTTCTAGGGGACTGATGAGCTCAGATGTTAAGTCCCATAGTGCTCAGAGCCATATGAACCATTTTTTGAAAGATTAATGGAATATGTGATCCACGACGCATAGGATTAACCTGGCTAAATAACTCAAACCAGCAGTTTGGGTTCAGCACTGAATCAATGTTCTGAAAAACCATGGACGGACAACAGATCATGCTATCGATCGGCAGTGTTACTGGAGGACGAGGTACTTAAGAGAGGAAGAATGACAATGCTTAAAAATTACATAAATGCTCACCATTAAATTTAATACTCCACTCATATAATCGCGCTAGCTGCCATTAAAATTAATCTGCAATTGGCATACAGTTAAAATTTTTTGAACCTAGTGCTCTTAACAGCACTCATGTCACCACTTATTTTAATCAATGTATTTATTTTCTCAGACATCCACCGTACGAGGACGCACTGAAAAGTAATGTCGACAGATGTTTTACGTGAAAACTCTCAAAGCTTTTTAAATAAAACAAACTTCATTAACATTCTACATTGTATTCTTCACGTCTATAAATTTATTTCTCAAGACACTCACCCTCGGAACCAGCAAAATTTCCCCAACTAGATACTATTTTGTTGACACCGTCACAGTGTACTGTTTGACTATGTTAACAGAGCCACAACCTTACCTCTGCTTGCACCGCTTGAAACAACTGAAGTGCTCAAAGGTTTTCTTAGTTTTGCGATAGACGAAAATCGAGACTGTGTGTAGGATGATGGACGGCAGTGCAAGGACGTCGGCTTGCTGCAGATGCCGCAGCGATCGTGTGTAGTTTGGCACTGCCGTGCTCAAGGAGAGTGTGCTCCACATGCGGACGAAGTCTTCGAATTCGTTCTTTTAGTTTTGTGAGCTCTTTCTCACCCACCAACATAGTCACTCAGATAAGAGAGGTAACTATCCAAAATAAGGATAAACACTTGTTACAAAACGCTCCTTACGCAAAATCAGAGGGCTGCAGATATCCAAAGTAAAGATGTAGAATGTTACTGACTTCATCAAATAAAACAGACCGAGTCATTATCTTCTCAGCACGCCGTCGTGTTATAAGCACAAAAATCCAAAAAATTGTTTCAGAGCAAAGTATGCTGTATTTTTAAGTGATGATCTTTGTAATGTACATCTGTATTAAACGTTATGCTGGTGATATATGGTGACAATGCGTATTTATATTTACAATGAAGAGAGATTGACCAGTGGCCAATATACAACTAAAACCAAGTTGTCAGATGGATATTAACTGCAATGGATTAGTGGAGAAATACAGGGATGAAGAAGTAGTTCGATTGTCTTGCCGCATGTATGCTGTAGAGCACATCTTCCACCGGACTGCCTTGATGATGCATGGATGGTAACAGCGTAGTAAATGCCCGGTGACGAAAAGGTCATGAATTCGTAGACTATATAGTCAGTCAATAGATGGAAAATCCTAGTACACCATCTGAAATGTGGAATTGGTGAAGACAGACAGTCGACCGAAATTATATCGAAATAAATTCATTCTTAACTTGTCTTCAGTTGCGTTAGGTAACACCTCGATAGCTAACACATCTGCGTTCAGAGAATTTATTTCGAAGTGATTTCGGTCAGCTATCTACCGTCATCAATTCGATGCACAGGACCATGAATACTGTCGAAGTTTGGCATAGCAAACGATACTCAATCAGGCAAAGGTATCTGAACCTACAATTTCTGATCAATATGCTAAAGGAGAATGTAATAAAATCAATACCTGAAATTTAAAAAAATGTAATCCGTCGGTTAGCCTCTTCAGTGAAAGAGATTAAAAATAAATCCGTGTTGAAAAGGAGTTAAAAGATATTTTAAGAATACATAATGACTTGGTGGATTTAAGGAGTTTAAAATTTACGTCATTCGTACGAAAAGTTCGTAAAATAAGACAGAAGTAATGTTGTAGAACAGAAAATGTAAAAAATAATATTTTTTTAAACACGGCTATGCACAGCCTTAAGCCTAGATAAAATGTGGAGGGGCGATCTTATTACAAAACAACAGGCAGAGCCTCCCCATTGTCGCGGCTTCCTTTGCAGGTCGGAGAAACCGCAGCTAAAATGTATGTGGCCAGAAACACCACGTTGACTCACGGCCGCAGAAGCCCATGACACCCTTTAAGAGGCGGCGAGGCATCTCGTACTGTAGTTATATGAGAGTGAATTTATTCCTCGCTCCTCATGAGACATCATCAAACTTATTTTCCTGCTTCTGGAGTGTCTACAGCGAGTATGAGCGAATCCCGAAACGTGACATCTTACTTTTGTACTGCTCTTCGTTCCACACCTTCAAGGACAAACTTCTTTTCTGTGGCACTCGAACACTTGTACTTCTTCGATGTCATTTTCACGGCGGATCTATGTACTGTGCTTATGCTTTATTGAGAAAACACGTAAATTTTTCAAAGTGTTTAGAGATGAAACGATTATCTTAATAACCGATAAAACAATTCCAGATATCGAGTATTACGTACCGGCTGGGACTTCATTACGAAATGTTTACGGGGCTGTCTGTTATGACAGTCGCTTCCGTTTATGGAATGTACCGAACACAGGAGGTTTCTTCGGTAAACAGAAGTTCTTACATGGGTCTTGACAACACGATCGAATTACAGAGGTTCAAATAGTGAGACGCGACTGTGTGGAACTGCATAGGCAGATTTCGGTCTCTGGAAATAATTGTAACTCAACTAAGGACTTTATAGCGACACGAACGTCAGCCGGGTAAATAAGTCCCACACTAAGTGGACATCCAGCGGACGCAGGTAAACACTTCCTGTTACACCACGCCACTGCTGCCTCGGTGTAAACACGGAGGACAGCAGGAAGTGCACGACCACTAGCTGGACTCCAGAGCAGGAAACAGCCGGGGTCCCCGGTGGTCTAGTGGTAAGGGGGTCTGAAACGTTCCAGCGCCTCGGCTGGGGCTATTCGCCCCAGCCGGGCCGGGGTTCAATCCCCGGCCGGCGCTGGAATTTTCAGACTTCCGAACACTAGCCTCCACCTCTGCCTTGGCATGTGGCGCATGTCAGGCACCCCCGTGGGGTCCGTGCTTTGGATCCCACGTGGAGCTCACTCCCACACTACAAACTGTACCTGATTATGCTGCTACAAACATTTAAAATTTTGATTCGCACACTTTCTTCACCAGACTTCATCTACATATATTTTAAGGTATTTAATATATCTCACTATCAAAAGAAACTGCTTGGTATATTTGTAGGATTACAACTATGAAATAAAACCCTTACAAAAAAAAAAAAAAAGATTTTGTTTTCCTTCATGTACTGAATACTGCTGAGGTTAATACACAAACATGTGCCATTTTCCTGTAGTTACCAGTGAATATTCGAAAAAAAGGTTATCATACTGATTCATATATTACATACTGTATTTCACACATTCTCAGTGCTGAAAAAGCAATAATTATTTCAACGTCATAAGAAAATACAAAATATTACATCAATAGCAAATCACAAGCCAACGCTGTGTTATTTTTAGTATCATGATTGACTATGTGATAAATAAATCCTGTATAAGAAATCGTTTCGTAATAGTTGACAATATCTTTTAAAAATACTTTTCACTAATTGCATTTTCAAAAACGAACAAAGGCCTTCTTTTTTCTCAAATTATTCTAGTATCAAAATGAGATGTTTGATGTGACACAGGTCACTAAAGAGATAAACTCTTTTTTGTATGAAAAACGTTATTTCTCGTGGTTTTATGTGAGCTGAATGCTGAATCAAACAGATAATACTTAACGTTAACAAGAGGAATTTCTTGGGGATTTCACTAACAAGCCCATATATTTGATATAATATTTCGATTAATAGTTATATGACAACCTCCCTGCCTCTACTTTATGTAAAAGTATCTTTTGGATCAGAAAAGAAATTATGTTACTACTTCTATGAGTTAAGTCTGGTTGAATGAAAGAGATTGTAAAGGCCTTAGCCGAAGATGCAGAATGTTACCTTCTCTGCAAGGCATTTGCCATCAGTAATGAGTGAAACTGTAAGATAGGAAAAATGGATGACAAACGTCTATTACTGTTGTACTATTATATCACTAACGTTGCATTGCATAAACTTACTTACAGTTCTCGTTGCTGTTCAATATTCTTTAACTCACTATACCGTGCGATTATTTTGTTAACATTTAATATAACAGTAGCCCTGTTCCGAGCCACATATCCATTTTTAATGCTTAAAACTGTGGACAAAACTATTAGTAATTACTAAATTACGAAGAGGTAATGATGAATGTAACATGCTGCATACATTAATGTCGCTCGAGATGTAGTTTGCATTATATGTTACGAGAACAGAATTATTTTGTAATGTGTGAAATACACAAAAATACGGTAACAGACAAACCGAGCAGTGATGCCGTAGTCTGTTTTGTAATAATAGTGTAAAGGAAGAAATAAACAGCAACTAGACATTTAAGTCACTCAATATTCGCGGCCATTTTGCGGTTCATCACTTCGCTGCTACGTGTCGCTACTAGTACCTCACACACTTCGTTGCCTGTAGTGCAGAGCTTCGCTACCAGAGGGCTCTATCAGCATCGGCGAGGACTCACTCTGTCGGCGTTTGCTGCTTCACTGCTCAACATCTATGCTCGCTGATATGCTGCTAAATCTTCAGAATAAACGAAAAAAATAACACCAAATATGGCAAATAGTGATAATTGTGAATACTACCGAACCATCTCTTTCATACGTCCTGGCTGAAAATACTGATCCAAAATATTTACAGAGGAATGGAACACATTAGAGGAGACGAGCTATAGGAAAATCGAACACACTAGCCGCTAGAGATCGGTTGAAGAAATTCAACCCATATTTATAACATCTATAGATGTAGAAAATAACTTTTCACAGTTTTGACCAAAATATAGTTTGAATTTAAGATGCAACCAGCGATAAAATACAGTGAGCGGCATGTTATCTAGAGCTCTGCCAAAAATCAGCCAGCAGATGTAAGACTTATAAGAAAGCTGGTAGTTGATAGTTGAGGAGGGAGAGAGAGAGTGAGTTTGCATACAGAAAGTTTCACACGTCGTGCGACACACTTATCGCGTTTGTAGAGGGGACCTACCTGGGAATCGATGTCTGGAAACGTCATCCAGCGAGGCTACAGAGTATCAAAGTTACAGGCGCTGTAGTCTGTAAAATGTGTGTACACAGGGAGATCCAATGAAGATGTTAGGAATTTTCTATGATGATGGAGATGGATAAATTTGAGGTTATGTCCCTATAACGAAAAATTGGAAGAGAAGACATTCCTGTTACATGTAACAGTATGTACCGGTAGTGTTGCAGCTAAGATGTAGGGCAGGAAACTTTCAGAGGTGGTAGTATGGACCGAATGTCCAGTACACATGGGCTGTAAAATGCATACCTTAAGAGCTGTGAGGACTTGTTCATCTTCGCTAGCATAAAACATATCTCCACTGTTGAACAGGTGCTCATAGCGCCTCAGGTATGCATTTAGTAGCCCATGTTTACCGGACATTTTTTTCTTACTTTGATCCATACTACCACCTATGAAAGTTAGCAACAACAGTACCAGTACTTGTATTCCGCCGTCAGAGGTATGATAACGATATTCCCTTGTAACTTCCGGAACATGATACATGATCAAATTGATAAATAATCACGGCATCACACTCTACTTACATACATTCGCCGGGGCTGGTGCCTGTATTTTGATGCTCTGTAGCCTCGTTAGATGACGTTTGCATGCATGAGTTACTAGGTAAAATTGCAAGCTCTAGAAATGTTGAACACCTTGTATAAAGAAAGCAACATACGAAACGAACGAGATATTTGGGAAATTAATCGAAGATAAGAAAGAAGAAATAGAAATTGTTTCCAAATCGACCTTTCATTTCGATGCTGCTGATTTGAAATTTCGTGGCATGTATTCGCTCTGAAGAGGATCGTTCAAATGATGGTCGAAATGTCGTTATTTTAGTTGTTTCACTGTTGTATAATGACACGGCCTAGTACCCAAAATGATTTTCTTAAATTTGTTTGTAGGAATTCTATCGCTTCTCAACGATATTTTCAGAATGATAGTAGTATTTTTTCCTACACCTACCAACTTTAATAGTGCTAGAAATGATGAAAATATTACCTAATACTTTTTGATATGGAGACAGAGACGGTGCTTGGTTTTAATGATAACAATATACAGGAAAATTCAGCCATGTTTCTGCGAAGTAGCATTACGCCGAAATTCTGAAATACATCCGTATATTTCGAATGTGGTACAACAGCTGTAGGTAGGAGACGAGGTACTGCAGAAGTAAAGCTGTTTAGACGGGGCGTGAGTCGTGTTTGGGTAGCTCAGATGGTAGAGCACTTGCCCATGAAAGGCAAAGGTAGCGAGTTCGAATCTTGGTCCCGCAAAGAGTTTTAATCTGCCGGGAAGTTTCATATCGGCGCACACTCCGCTCCAGAGGGAACTAATTCTGGAAACAGCTGTATAGTTACTGGAGAGATACAGGATGTTCCAAAATCACGTTAAAAACTTCTAGGGAAATGAGTAATGATATTTTGAAGAGGAGCCCATGTATGGAAAGGTATATCCGTGCTACAGCCGTATGAATACACCTTCGCTAATGTGGTATGCAACAGGGTTATAATCACTGGGGGGGGGGGGAGGGGGGTTACTTACGTCGGATCGTATGATGTCATTTGACAGCTGTCTCCTCTCTGACCTGGTTCGAGTCTCGTTCATGTTTCTGTGAGTGTTAGAGGAACATTGCTGAGTACACTTTTGCCGAATATACCGACACGAGTATTCTGTGTGGCGAAGCTCACAGTACTGGAAGAGCTGCTGGTCGCGTTTATCAAGATCGTTGTCCACAGCGTCTGACTCCTCCCCACACGCTTTTCGTTACCATTGCACAACGTCTTCGAGTAAGGGTGCCTTCAACGTCATCAGGTGCGTGTGTGGTGCCTGTGGAGACGCAGCGCACGCGAATTGGAAAATATATTTATATGGATATGGTGTCTGTTCTTTCGGACATGTCCGAAAGGACGCTACGAATGTAGTGTGTGGTCATACATAGGTGAGAAAGTGGGTCTCGCGGGAGGCGTGCGCGAGATAATTCCTGTAGTCTCACTATCCTCTGTGCCGTCGGTGGCTCAGATGGATAGATCGACTGCCATGTAAGCAGGAGATCCCTGGTTCAAGTTCCGGTCGGGGCACACATTTTCACCTGTCTTCGTTGATATCTATCAACGCCCGTCAGCAGCTGAAGGAAATAATATCATTCTAATTTCAAATTGGAAAAGGCCCTCCTGTAAAAACAGTGTCTCTGAAGACCGATTTTTTTGACTCTTTGGTTATTAAAGAGTGAAACTGTAGAACAATAGATGTACTCGGCCACATCTACACTGAAATGCCAAAGAAACTATTATAATAATGCGTATTCAAACACAGAGATATGTAAACAGGCTTAATATGGTGCTGCCGCCGGCAACGCCTATGTAAGACATGTGTCTACCGTAGTTGTTAGATCGGTTACTGCTGCTACAATGGCAGGTTATCAAGATTTAAATGACTTTGAACGTGGTTTTATACTTGGCGCAAGACCGATGGGACACAGCATCTACGAGGTAGCGATGAAGTGGGGATTTTCCTGTACGACCATTTCACGAGGGCACCCTGAATATCAGCAATCCAGTAAAACAATAAATCTCCAACATCTCTGCGGCCAGAAAAAAAATCCTGCAAGAATGGAATCTGAAGAGAATCGTTCAGAGTGGCGAAAGTGCAACCCTTCCGAAAATAACTGAAAATTTCAATGCTTGACCATCAACAAGTATCAGCATGCGAACCATTCATGGAAACATCATCTACATGGGCTTTCAGAGCCGAAGGCCCACTCGTGTACCCTTGCTCGCTGCACAGCACAAAGCTTTACGTCTCATTTGGGCCCATCGGTACGAACATTGGACTGTTGATGACTCGAAACATATTGCCTGGTTGGACGTGTCTCATTTCAAAATGTATATACAGTATGGAAGTGTATGGGTATGAATACGACATCATGACTCCATGGACCCTGCATGTCAGCTGGAATCTGTTCAAGCTGGTGGAGGCTCTGTGACGTTGTAGAGCGTGCGCATTCGGAGTTATGTGGGATCCCTGACACGTCTAGATACATTCTGTCTAATCACCTGCATCCATTCGTGTCCATTGTGGATTCCGACGGAAGTGGGTAATTCCAGCAGGACAAAGGAGCGGCCCACACAACCACAATTGCTACAGAGTGGCTGCAGGAACACTCTTCCGAGCTTAAACACTTTCGCTGGCCACCAAACTCCCCAAACATACTGTACGTCTCTAGTAAATTTTATAGCATTAACTACCATATCTGGAATGCCTTGCAAAGTGTTGATCAGAGGAGATCTCTGCTCCCTCTTACTGTTACGGATTTATGGGCAGCTCTGCAGGTTTCATGGTGTCAGTTCCCTGCTGCGCGACTTCAGCCATCAGTAGAGTCCATGCCACGGCGTGTTGAGGCACTTCTGCGTGCTCGCGGAGGCCATAAACGATATTTCTTTGATTCCACAGTGTAACAAATTACTTGTCAATGTGACAGCCTTACCAACATGTTTTCAAATGGTTCTAGTATACGGTACGTCTCGGGAGACGGGTTACAATTTAAAATATGAGTATTATGTACTCAGTCCCCTCTACAAATTCTAGCAGGTAGTGATGGGAATTTCAGAACATCCTGTACGTTTCCAGCAAACTGTATAGCCGTTGTCGTGTTACAATTGGTATCTGCGAATACATTCCATAATTTGTGACAGATCGTGAGGCGCGACTGCAGACGTCCGTAGCGTTTACCCAGGGGGCGTCTCGGCTACGGCCGCTCTGACGGCCACGAGAATAGCCGGAGGTAGAGAGCGCAGCACGGCTAGTTTGAAGGCCACTTTCAACTAGTGTTGCCAGAGGTGTCTCTTTTTAGAGATTCTACGACTCGCCCCACGTAAGCTTTATCTGCTAACATTTCGAAATACACTATCCTATCAATGAGTGTACAGACACCTATTAGTGGACATTAATATGCAGTTTGTCCAACCTTTGTCTCTATGGCGGCTTGAACTCTGCTCGGGACACTAAGTGAGGTGCCTGCCGACAATTTACGCACCACACACGGAGATCTACGTGTTTGTACATGCAAGGCAATACATTGCTCAGCAAGATAGCCATATCTCTCACCAATTTTGAACATTTGGAGCACAATGGGCAGGCTCTTTAAAGCAGGTCGCGATTTTGGCGATGTAATGAACCAACTGAACTGAATTTGGTACCATATCCATCAGGAGGGTATCCACTAACTTTATAAGTCAATGTCAAGCCTAGTAACTGCCAGAGGTGGCCCAACACATTATCGACTTATCAATTTGTGAATCTCTTTGTCTTGAATTAATCATCCAGTTTTTCTTCAACTCTAATCATTCATTTGCCCCTACACGTACAGTGATGCTCAAAACTATCCTAACGCCCGAATTGAATTTCGCCTGATTCACATGCAACCCACATAACGCAACTGTCTAGCAGGTCCCCTTATCGCTCCTTGGTACAGTCTTTTGACTATTGAAAATGGTTCCAACAAATCACCACAAGAAAACACTGTTCTGTATCGCAATAACTCAAGATGTAAAGTAATACCACGATACTACAAATATCACGGAACACCTTATCACAGATAAGACTGCCCTTAAGGCTTGTAGCTCACATTTATTACAATAAATGACATACCTGACATTTTACCACTCTCATTATTATTACGTCAGATAGGTAATGCACATTGTAAATTCGTCGAATTCATGATTTACTCTTCAAAGTAACATACCGTACTTATTATTTAACACAAAATAAGATTAAAAATTAAAGGTATCCACGAGCAGCTAATTGAGAATATTTATGAACTTCAAATGACACGACGAACCGTCTCGTTCTGCATATGGATGCAAACTCAGGTCATGCAGACTAAGCAAAGATTTCGTGCCTGACGGAAACTAACAGTCACTCGTGATTAGGCATACAGAGAGTGATATACCTCGATTTTAGACTGAGCCAGTTTGCAAATATCAACTTTAAATTACATAGCGCAAGTATTTTTGCCGGACGCGAATTCCTACCCAGCACCTATTGTCCCTGTTAACGAACGACGAGAGATGTTGAATCTTGGTTCTTAACAAGTAACTTACTTGAATTGCCGTGAGGTAAGGCTTTGTACTGGGCAGGGATTCGAACTCAGAACTTAATCGAATAGATATCGACGCACAATCAACTGTGACATTTCGGATTTTCTCGGCAGTAGCTAGATGTTTTAACTGAAATGACGAGACGAAACATACATTTTTTTCCTTCCCAAGACTCCAACCCGGCATCTATCGCTGTTATATTCTAGAGAAAACGAACGTTAAATATGGGTTTGTTGCACCAGCAGCGACATGTGAGCGTGTTGGAACTAGAAATAATATGACGAAGAGTTCAGTGCTCACTGGGAATACAGCTCCACACATCATATCGCTTTTGACTACACACAAAGATACGTCAGCTTCCGAATTTTTGTCCAGCTCGGCCTAACATCTTGAACTTACAGTGATCTCGCAAATAGTCCTGTGTCTCACTGGGTGTCAAAACGTCACATATCGTTAGTGTTGACAACGAATGAAAATACATTAAACATTAAAATAATTATCCACCAGCAGATAGGTGTTCTCATGCTAGAGCTTGATAATACATAATGAAATCTATAGTGCCGGGCCAGGATTCGAACCCATTCACGCGCAGTATGTGGAGATGTTGAGGAATCTGCAGTTCTGAACAAACAACAAATAGTAGCCGTGCTGTATTCTCACGAAGGGATCAAATTGAGCGTTAAGTACGGTCTAAGTTGCATTCCCAGTTCAGAACCGATTTTATCGACATACAGAAGCTCAGATAAAATATGGACTAAATGTCCTTTGAGCGTTATTTAAGCATCACAAGACTGCACATACATGCAATCGATTTCGAGGTGCAAAGTGTTTATCTTACTTTGGTGACAGGTGGGCATAAGAGATTTCCAAAAACTTTTTATCGTACTGAAATAATCTTTTGTCGGAAAGAAACAAGGTAAGTGTTTTATGTGTATATATTTTGTAGGAAACTGTAATCGTGATGGAAGATTATACACCTTAATGTTTGACACAACTGCTAGGAGAAAACGCTGCATCCTAACCAAACCCTGCGGTTCCTCTCCATATCCCCGTAAGACACGAGCAGGGGATTCTCCACGCATACCGCTACACAGCTGTTCCTAGCACACCTGAGATTTGGCAACATCGTCACAAACATTAGGCAACACTGTGACAATGCAATCACTTCCGCCTATGGTACTGAATTGGCTCACTAAATTTACTTGATATTACCTTTCCATTTGAATGGCTCATGCTGTATAATCCTTACGTAAACTAAGATACTGAGGCAGAAAATTCAATTTTTTGGCTAAAGAAATGCTATTCTTCACATAAGTGGCAACTTTTATTATCTTTCACGATGCGTTATGAGGCTGAGCGACCAATACCATGATGAGAGTGGTGCAAAGGTAGCAGTGTGTCTGTAACCCGGTGGTACCGCCCATGTCTCGTGTCAGAACGGCTCAATCAGTCGTCAGTTCCAACTGAGGTAGGGACCATCGTGTGCGAGCTATTTTTTTTTAAGGAGCTGCGAATTTCCAGAAAAAATTCTGTATCGAAATCGGAAGAAAACCTTTACACATCAAATCTTCTTGGTAGCTCGACTCAGTAAGTTGTGTTAATCGTCATAGATCATGGCGTTCTGACTTCCAAGCTGCTTCGCAATACCAGCGTCTCTGAAGAAATTCGAATCGATCATCAACGATACGAACTTCAATATTGTTCTTCACTTAAGACTCACATTCCAGGGTGATAAGTATGAAGGAAATGAGCCTCTTGATTACTCTATGCTAAACTTTCCTGCAGACATGTGCTGACAGTGTCTCTAGCAACTTGCTTTTTCTCTGGGTAGCTTCAAATGTGGCAGTTTTGTCGTCTTAAATCCAATTGAATATTCTAAATATCATTTGTGAACAGCGTTCACTTCTCCATTAATTAATTTATGGACCTCAAAAGAAGCAATTTGCCTTAGTAGCTATAGAGCAGGTTCTGATAGGAATTGACGCAATCTTTTTCATCCATTTACCATAGAAAATCAAAGAAAGAAACCAAACATTACATTGCATTTACTCCCTGTGCCTTGAGTAACACATATGAATCCATGACAATAATAAATTATTTCAAGAATCTCCTGTGCAAGGAAAAGAACAGAATGGGACGCTTTAATTATAGCGCACTGGATCAGAAACAATGAAATTAATTCTGTGTCACATTGATGTACTGCATTCTAATGTAATAAAATAATCATCAAATAAAAACGGTTTTGTGCCTCCTTTGCTATCAAGAATGAAACACAAATCGTAGACAGATTTTATGGGTCACTACTCAACAACATTAAAACATTTTACATGGTTGAGAGTGTGGAGTGGAGCAGATGTTGTCGGCAGAAGGCAGCGCAGTGCCTCAGCCCCCGCCGGTAGGCAGCAAACGGGTCCCAGAGAACTCAGACGCATGCGGTGTTCAGAGGCAGATGCTCGGTAAAGAAATCTTTCGCTAAAACATTGTTGAACCAAACTATTATTACCAGTGTGACACAAAGCGAAATATATTGTAGATTCGCTTGAATTACACGCATAGCTTCAGCACCGAGAGGAAAGGGGCGATAAAAATTTTGTCGTTGTCTGCTTCCGGTCGCCAGACGTCATATTAGCTAGTCTCACGTTTTACCTCAAGACTACGGCCTTAGTCAAGAATAATGTACTGAGACTGAACTCAAGACTTCCTCTGGGAGGTGCCGCAGTCTACAATGTTGCAGATCGAACTTACTGCCGGACACAGTATCCTGAGAGGAGCACGACTGTGTTGTCCACCTTATGTGGACGGCTCGGCGGTCAATGTTTTGCTCTAAGGCTGTATCTACAACACATATTGCATCCTGAACACCTAGAAGAATTAAAATAACAAAAGTAGTTTATGAGAGCAACGTTAACTATGGCGTTCGAAGTATTCATAGTGTTGTGTTCGTGTGTGCAAACGCCTTCCAATGCCCACTCAAGGAGGACAAGGATACAAAGTCTAGCTTCAGTATTATAAAATCGCTACAGTCTGCGAATAAACTCAGACTTGGGTTGATAATTAATTTGAATATTTAGCAATACTATACCCATTGGTGTTAAACTCGTTATTAACCAATGATTCCCACAGCTACAGGGACACTACTTGTGATACTTAGGCAGTGCTATCAGACGAAAAGATCAACCTGACACAAACTGTGGGAAGTTTGTTTTACAAACTTCGTACCAGGATAATGAGCTTTTACGTATTTGGGATGTCTGTGAACGTTGCTGCTTGAGACGATTTAAGACGAAAGTAAATTCCTTTAGCAACGACAATGTTTGAAGAAACCGTCTTAACGGGACTAAATCGTGATTTGTAAATCGTTTACCGGCCGTACTCTACCGCATTTCGCTAATTGGAAGGCAAATAGATTACGGAAAAATGTCACAGAAGGAAAAGGGAGAACGAAATGTCTCCCACTGGAAGGTCATGTTGTCTTATTTAAATGATTACAACATCAGGTAAAACGACCAGTCAGATTGTCAGTATAAGAACATTACTGTTGTCAGTATGATGTAGCACTGCTCAGGGCCTGTAACGATAAAGGGCCCGTTTAGGTCAGTCATATTGTATAAAGAAGTGGAAGAGAGAGCACCGCTAAATTCCACAATCCGTATGCATTGCAGACACACAGAAATTACTGTTACAGTGTACTAATGGAGCCCAATTAATGAGAGAACTGCGTATTTTCCGGTGAGAGAGAGCACTGGCAAATAATCTTCGCTAAATTAGGTTACTTAATCTGGTGTCACTCTGAGCCAGAATTTATGGCCGGCGGCTGAGTGTAAGGTCAGTGGGCCGGATCCGAGTTTTGCAAGTGCGAAATACTTTCCTACATTATAGAAGCGAATATTAAACTGGAACTAATATTCCAAAAATTTTGAACTTGGATAGCTTAGAATGAAAATCTTTTTCTTTATTGCAAAGGAAAACAATTGATTTTCTAAAACATTCTCTGTCATACACAACTTGAAACAGGTCACGTCGACCAAATCATATGGAAAAATTGCCAGCGGCGTATATCGGCAGGCAGTAAGATCTCTTGGCTTTTGGTTTGGCAGTACTCGACAGCCATTTCTAGGAGCAATTAATAGAAGAAAGGCAGAGCGTTATTGTTATCAAGTAACGTCTTCATCGATTACTTTAGTTTTAATGTAATCTATGAGTAATTACTCATAGATATTAACATGAAAAGAATTCTGTAGACAGAGAAAGAACCTCTTCTTGGGAAACTACTTGTATAGTGACCAAAAGGCACGAACTGATATTCAAGTACAGTGTTCCAGCAGCGGCATGAAGAAAATGATAGTAATAATGACGGTAATAATCCAATTATCCGGTAACTTCACACTTCCCAGTGGATCTTCACGAACTAAGAAAATATCTGAATTTGTGAACATTTCAAAATGGCTTCACATCGAGCCTATGATGCCTACAAGGGTCTTTACATCCTGCTGACATGAGAATAGCATAATCTCCGCGTCAGAAGCTTGTTCCTACTTAAACATTTAATAGACTCGCGTTTTATCCACCGTGACTACTTTTGTAAGCTCAGCACATCATCCGTTGCAGCTCACTCCTGGGGCTGGGAAATATGGGCCCTGGTGGAACTATCACAGGAGCAATGCGTTGGTTCAGACATTTACTTTTAAGAAGCACAAACAGATTTACTTTGCGTCTGGTAACCTCAAAAGAAAGACGTTATAATCCAGAATTCGCAATACAAATCACGTTCCATCATTACCAACTGGGCAGAGCCAGGTTACGTTGGGAAATGACATAGCGGAAGTCATCGTAAACAGAAATACAGTCGCCAGTAAACTTACTTACATTAGAAAATTTTATTTTATTTTATGAACCGATAGCCATTTAAAGGATGGGGCTCTTATTTTACTTGTAATTGATTGAACTAGAGACGTTGAAAAATTTGGTGCTGGACTGTGATTCGAATTCGTTTCTCCTCTTTCGAGGATCTGAATCTCTCGGGACATTATAGTTCAACCATTTCATCCCTTTTCGCAAGACTGCAACCTTCTCTAGGTCTCCTCCAAAGGTAAGTATGTGGGTCCGAATCCTGATCCAATACAAAAATATTCATAGTTTCAGTTCAAGCCCTATAACGTGCACACCGTCCCGCTAGTGAAAACCAACGTGCGCTTTTAATGTCTATTCATGTGTTGCCAACAATCGCAATAGGTGTCATTATTTCTTGTCAAACACGCACACACCTTACCGTTGGTGAGTAAGCAACTGATATTTAAGCTATATTTGTGGATGCACGGTAGGCGTGTAGTTAGATTGTCGCTTAGGTACAAAAGTTTGTATCCTTAGTTTAGATTCAAACACCTAGCAGCTGGTAAGAAAAACCGATACGTAAATTTGATTTTACTTAATTAACAATACGATTATGTGTTGGGTTCGTATCTCCGTCATATAACTTCACATCATGCACTTAATCTTTAAATGCATGCGCACTTTGTTACTTGAGCATGGAGGTATATCAGACATCTTTCGTGGTTACTTAACAGGGACGAAATTGTCTTGTTAGGAGTCCCGGTTTATTAAAAAAATTGTCGTCTTTTATTTTCAAGTTTAGATTTCATTACTGGTATTGGTAAAAATTTCGGTAATTCATGACTCTTCATGGATAGCCATCAATATGATATGATTAGATTACATTAGATCAATTCTTGTTTCATAGATCATGAATACGATATTTCGTAATGACGTGTAACGTGTGATTTTAATGAAAGATTTCTTTACATACCATGATTCAATTTCTTTACAACAATTTCTTACTCTCTCTCATTCTTTTTGATCTCTCTCTCTCTCTCTCTCTCTCTCTCTCTCTCTCTCTCTCTCTCTCTCTCTCTCTCTCTCTCTCTATCATACACACACACATTCTTTTTTTCTTTATTTGTTTGTTTTGCTCGACTATCGGCGAGGCATGAAAACGTCTCTGAATGAGCTTCTTAGTTTTTAGTACACTTACGAAATAAATATAAAAATAACTGTGAGAGTTACTGATATATGATGCTTAGTTTTCAGTCAGTTCCGAGTATTATTAGTAACCACGCTCCAGTCCCTAAACCTAGTTACAGAAATGCGAATCAGACGCATTACGTATTCCAGGCCGTAGCAACCGCGACTTGGAGACACCAGCTATGGTCACTTCCCAGACCGCTGTACGATCACATCGGTTCGTCTTCTTTCTGCTGGTACTGTAACTGAGATTTGACAACAAGGCAACGTATGTTTGGCAACTCTGTGATCGACCAGTTGCTTCCTGGTGTGCACGGAATTTATCCTCAAAGTTCACTTGATTTTACCTGTCATTTCCATTGAATAATCTGATTTATTATCACTTTACGTGTAACAAAAGATTGTAAATTTACGGTTTTCAGCCCAGGAAAGTCGTTGCACGTGGAAATCGCAACTAATCTCGTCCTTTAAATAGCGGTTTACGAGTGCTAGACATTATCGATCTCGTAAGAGTAAGCTAAGACACGTACTTCTACTCCAGCTCTATGGTAATGCGCTGACCTGAGAAATAGCATCTGTTATGGTTCGCACTTCCAGACTCACTGACTGTAACGTTTTTATCCCTTCTGTGAAAGAGCTACTAACAGTCAGATAAAACATCGATAAGGAAATCGCAAAAAAATACTTTCGGCTCATAGTTCAATGGTGAAAACTTACAATGCTGCACAACGGGTAACTCCTCTTCCCGCCGCTGACAAGCAAATTTTGGGTTTCTAGGAATACAAAACTTTACTTATGAAATGCGACATTTGTACTGCACGACGTTTTCAACAAAGAGATGGCGCAATACAGTAGCTCAAGTGGAAAGAAACACTTCCTTTTCAAATTTGTGCATCCTACACTGTTGGCTGTTCTGTGTAGGTGGCAGGTACGTGATTTTATTTCGGTCGAATTTATGCACTGGGTAGTCGAGGCAGCTAGTTCATTGTGATTCGGTCAACCAAGTAAATGAATTTACTGAACCTGCTGCAAATTACTACAGGAAGCCTGTGTGTCAATTCTCATCCAGTGTGGTGCAACGGCGTTACGATAGAAAAATGAGCCACATACTTATAATATGCTTGAATATCTATGGACTGGGTTCGATTCCAACTTCTGTCAATGATTTTAGATAAGAAGAGACAGATTCCATTCTCTTCTGGCAACACCAAGTGAAGAAGATATAATGACATTGTGGTCTGAAATTGACATAAAAAATGATATTCCTTTTCTACAAAGTAGACGTTAGGATGAATCACAATAAAGACTGGAGCGGCGACACGTAGAAACCTTTCTTATACTTGTTATTTATTTCTAGTGACGAAACAAACGCTATGTAGGCTCACAGGACATTTAGTCCATATTTTATCTGAGCTTCTGTATGTCGATAAAATCGGTTCTGAACTGGGAATGCAACTTAGACCGTACTTAACGCTCAATTTGATCCCTTCGTGAGAATACAGCACGGCTACTATTTGTTGTTTGTTCAGAACTGCAGATTCCTCAACGTCTCCACATACTGCGCGTGAATGGGTTCGAATCCTGGCCCGGCACTATAGATTTCATTATGTATTATCAAGCTCTAGCATGAGAACACCTATCTGCTGGTGGATAATTATTTTAATGTTTAATGTATTTTCATTCGTTGTCAACACTAACGATATGTGACGTTTTTGACACCCAGTGAGACACAGAACTATTTGCGAGATCACTGTAAGTTCAAGATGTTAGTCCGAGCTGGACAAAAATTCGGAAGCTGACGTATCTTTGTGTGTAGTCAAAAGCGATATGATGTGTGGAGCTGTATTCCCAGTGAGCACCGAACTCTTCGTCATATTATTTCTAGTTCCAACACGCTCACATGTCGCTGCTGGTGCAACAAACCCATATTTAACGTTCGTTTTCTCTAGAATATAACAGCGATAGATGCCGGGTTGGGGTCTTGGGAAGGAAAAAAATTAATGTTTCGTCTCGTCATTTCAGTTAAAACATCTAGCTACTGCCGAGAAAATCCGAAATGTCACAGTTGATTGTGCGTCGATATCTATCCGATTAAGTTCCGAGTTCGAATCCCTGCCCAATACAAAGCCTTACCTCACGGCAATTCACGTAAGTTACTTGTTAAGAACCAAGATTCAACATCTCTCGTCGTTCGTTACAGGGACAATAAATTCGCGTCCGGCAAAAATACTTGCGATATGTAATTTAAAGATGGAATTTGCAAACTGGCTTTGTCTAAAATCGAGGTATATCACTCTCTGTATGCCTAATCAGGAGTGGCAGTTAGTATCCGTCAGGCACGAAATCATTGCTTAGTCTGCATGACCTGAGTTTGCATCCATATGCAGAACGAGACGGTTCGTCGTGTCATTTGAAGTTCATAAATATTCTCAATTAGCTGCTCGTGAATACCTTTAATTTTTAATCTTATTTTGTGTTAAATAATAAGTACGGTATGTTACTTTGAAGAGTAAATCATGAATACGACGAATTTACTACGTGCATTACCTATCTGACGTAATAATGAGAGTGGTAAAATGTCAGGTATGTCATTTATTGTAATAAATGTGAGCTACAAGCCTTAAGGGCAGTCTTATCTGTGATAAGGTGTTCCGTGATATTTGTAGTATCGTGGTATTACTTTACATCTTGAGTTATTGCGATACAGAACAGTTTTTTCTCGTGGTGACTTGTTGGAACCACTTTCAATAGTCAAACGACTGTACCAAGGAGCGATAAGGAGACCTGCTAGACAGTTGCGCAATGTGGGTTGCATGTGAATCAGGCGAATTTCAATTCAGGTCGTTCGGATACTATTGGGCATGAATGAACATCACGTGTATCGATTTCCATCGCGCTGGGGTAAGTCCTCCGGGATACGTTTATTCTCCTTAGTGTGTAAATATATTTGGAGCATGTCATTCAAAAACGTTTGAAACGACATAGACGGGAGCGGGTTGTTGTTAGGAGAGCAGAATGTATTAGACTCGCGGATCATGTGGTGTTATTGGCAGAGAGCGAAAGAAGTATGACTGAAATGTTAAAAGAATTGAACAAGAGGCGTGAGTAAATTGGAATGATAAATAATAAGAAAATCGCAAAATGTCCGGTGATAGGTGCAAGAAAAGCAAGAACAACTATAATGTTAGGCAGGAAGATACACAACAATTTAGTGTTTTTAGATAACTGCGACGTGCTATTATGGACGACATTGGAAGTAATATGGAGGTGAAAATACGTATAGCAATTGCCAACGAGACGTTTCATAACAGGAGGCTTTTATGTGGGTGCGTTGATAGGGGATAAAATAGGCAGGCACAGTGAGAAATGAGGTGGTGTTGAGTGGGAGAACAGAGAGAAATTTTAAAGGTAGCAGGATGAGCAAACACAATTGGCATGGACACTGAATGAGAAGAGATTGTTTATTGATGGTATGGAGGAAACGGTGAATGCAAGAAGAAGAAGAAGAAGAAGAAGAAGAAGAAGAAGAAGACGATGAACATACCAGGTGATGGACAGCGTAAGAACAGAAAATAGTTGTGAGAAAACAAGAGGGTAACAAATGATGGGACTGCATGGAGAGCTACATGTGAAGACCTGCCCTAGGGCAGAACACTCATGGTGGTGGTGTTGATGAAGAGGAGACTTATGTAGGACATTTTGCAAAACGCCCATTTTCTTGTAATCCAAATTTAAACAAAACATAGGCAGCTTATAATTTGTAGTCTATAAATGACCGTGAATTGCGTGACAGATGGAACTTGCCAGTATACCAGTTATTAGGACTTATTCCCACTCCACTGACGTATGGAGCGTGCGAACTGTGGCTGCTTAAAAGCCTCTGTGTGTGCTGTGCTTAGTCTCTTCTGGTCTTCACGCTTCCTACAGTTACAATACGTAGGCGGTTTCAGTATATTCCATTCCTACTTTCATCATGTAACGTCAGTTCTAGAAACTTTCTAATTAGGTCTCCTCGCGATACTTTGCTCTTCCACGGGATAGTCTGTGTCTACCATGAACTGCTCGTTAGTCAGTAAGTGGAATAATTGGTTTTCCGACACATGTCACCATGTTACTGTCGCCCTGTCTCCACGTCAGAGAGACGGAAATTCTGTGTGCCACATTTGAAGATGAGTCTGTAAAGGTTACAAAACTAGTTAATGGAATTACAAATAGTTCAAAAAGTGAGTTTTTGCAGTTTTCCGTATTTACATTCAATGCACTAGTCACAGGCTCTAGGCGATCCTTAGGGGATATGCTTAGTCGGTTGGGAGCGTGATGTGTCCCTCCGAGATTAATTTCACCTGGGCTTTAAGCGACTCACCGGTCAGCATTTACAGAGCTGCCAACTACATCTCACACCGGGAATATTACCAGGATTAGTTTGCATCGCAGCCTACGGAAGAGAACGCAAATCGAACGAGCATTCGCAGTCATTCCCTCCATTGACCACCATTCGCCTATATTCAACAGTTAAGGATTCCTCCGGAAATATTCCAAGTAGACTTTCTCTGGATATTTTACGTTTGTTTCCAAGCGCCTGCCTGTTCAATTTGATCAGAAACTGTGTGACATTCTCCAACGGGTCAAAAAACCTGTGACCATTCGTGCCGCCCTTCTCTGTATACATTCAGTATCGCCGGGCAGTTGTATCTGATTAGGATCCAAGAATCTCGAGCAATATTGGGGGATGGGTCGCAAGCGTGATTTGTAAGCAATTTCTTTTGTACACCGATTGTATTTTCCTAGAATTCTACCAACGAATTGCAGCCAGCCACCGTATTTCCCTAAGACTGCGACTATGTGACGGTTCCATTTCAAATCTCTAGAAATTTTTACACCCAGGTATTCATGTGGGTTGAGCGATTGCGAATTTGACTCGCTGCACTATACTCGTAGGATAAGGTTATATCGTTTTGTGAACCGAACAATTTTACATTTCGGGAACATTTCAACTAAGTTGTCATGCTTTGCACTACACTGATATCTTATGAGGGCGTGGCTTCTTTCAAACAGAACTTTATTACAGGCAACAGCATCATTTGCGGAAACACTGAAGATCCAAATAGACCGCGTAACCACCGCCCCTTCTCCTCTCCAAATTGCTGTCTCAAAACGGTAAGTCCCATATGTAAACCACCTTCAGAAGTTCGTTCACTTTCCGTATCAGTTAATGTGTTAAAAACTTGACCTGAAGAAACATAACCCTTTGCAGTTGACGACGCTCTGTTGTAAGAGAAGCTAGTTTTTCGAAAACGACTCAATATTTATGTACTGAACTAGGTGTTGTACAATTCTATAATTTTCAGGTACATTTGGCGACGTATGTGGATACTGTCTGACAAATGTGTTGCGAATAAAGTGAGTAGTAAAGAAGTAATGAAGTGAAACATCAAGCCTGATGCTGACACTTTACTGCACGAACAGCGAAAATGTAGAAGTGATAAAAGTCTTTTTCCTTTCATCATTCTGTCAGGGATGTCAGAGGGGAAAAAAAGTTTCGCCAAGTTTCGAAATTATGTGTGAAGTTTGTTGGAAGTCGCCACGTGCTGCCTTTCACAAATGCTCGGTGAATATAGTCTCGATAATTTGCGCTCCATGAAATTATGCTGCCTTAGACGAGTACGCAGTTTGTAACTTTTAACGCCCGACTTATTGCGTAAACCTATGCCTTTAAATGAAGGACGGAAGGAGGATTGCGTTTAATGTGCTATCGATGTCGAGGTCATTAGAGACGGAGCAGGAGTTGGCAATGCGTCAGGGAAGGGTAAAAGAAGTCCGCCGTTCCCTTTCAAAGGAATCATCCCAGCATTTGCTTGGAGCGATTCAGGAAAGTTACGGAAAACGTATCAGGATGGCCGGATGCGGATTTAAACGTCATCCTCCCGAATGCGAGTCTAGTGTACTAGTTGACAGCTCGTCGTGTAGAAGCTAGCGTTGCTGGTGATGGGATTCCGGGTTCGATTCACGGCTGGGTTGCGTTCTCCGCCCGGGAAGTAGGTGTCTGTGATGCCATCATTTCATCATCATTCGTGAAGGTGGCGAAACTGGACTGTGTAAAGGTTGGGGCTTTGTACAGGCGCTGATAACCGTGCAGTTAAGCGCCCCAAAAACCAAACATCATCATCATCATCATCATCATACCATGTACTAACCACTGCGGCAGCTCGTTCGGTATACATTTAAATGAGCAGATTAAGTCAGCATTTTTAGTATTTACATTGACTTCGTTCTTCATAAATGAAAGCAGGAACTACGACAAGACAAAAGAATTGGGATAACGAATGAGAAATACCTGATTGTGCTTCTGTTTGTAGATGACATGATTCACGTTCACGAAATGACCTCCAAAGATCTATATACCACCTGAACGAAATATGCAATGAATACAACTTTAAAATTTCTAGTAATAAAACGAATATAAATGCACTCCGAGGAAAATGCTCAGTCATTTTAAAACTAGTTTTGGATAATCCTGCTTTAGAACTGGTCTCTTAATCTTTCACTTAGGCTACGCTGTAAGATCTGATTTTTACTCTGATACTTAAAATAAATTACACAAATTCTAAGCTGTCTGTGACACTATTATCTGAATATTGGGCAATAAAGTACAAAAAGATTGTTCCGAAATTCTATAACGTGGTCCCGGTTCCTGTATTATGCTATGAAAGCGAAAACATGGTTAAAAAAAAAGCAAAAAAAATCACACGGCAGAGATGAGGTTCCTAAGAAATTCGAAGAGCTGCACAACAAGAAATGATTAGGAATGAAGATACTAGAGAAAAATTAAGTATTTTCAACAGAAACTAAAAAATTCAAAAATATCGTGAAGACTGGTGAGAATGCTACGTCCCAGACTTCCCCAAAATATTCTGAACTACAAACGGAATGGAAGACGTGATATTGAAAGGCCTCGGACGTGGGAGCAATTTCGTTTGAGAGACTATCCCGCACGGCGACTACTGAAGTACTTATACATTATAGAATTCTTAAGTTATACAAGCAAAATAAGTAAGTTTTAATGTAGTTTACGTTCACTGATGCAAAAAAAAATTTTTCTTGCTTTTTAAAGTGGGCTATGTTCTTTCTCAGAGTTCAAACTGTCTCAATGCCAAATTTGAACAATATCTGTTAAGCGGTTTGGACTCGAAAACGAAACAGACTGTGTTACAAAGCAGAAAAGCAACTGAGAGAAAGAAGCGGCGTCGGTTTCTGCAGGAGGCGGACAACATTTTGTACGACAATGTTCGGGCACGCTCGGTTCAAGTCGTGACTGATTTGATCGGTATATGGGGATGGGGAGCGCCGCATCACGCACCACACTCATCTACATCTACATTTATACTCCGCAAGCCACCCAACGGTGTGTGGCGGAGGGCACTTTACGTGCCACTGTCATTACCTCCCTTTCCTGTTCCAGTCGCGTATGGTTCGCGGGAGGAAAGACTGTCTGAAAGCCCCTGTGCTCTCTCTAATCTCTCTAATTTTACATTCGTAATCTCCTCGGGAGGTATAAGTAGGGGGAAGCAATATATTCGATACCTCATCCAGAAACGCACCCTCTCGAAATCTGGCGAGCAAGCTACACCGCGATGAAGAGCGGCTCTCTTGCAGAGTCTGGCACTTGAGTTTGTCAAACATCTCCATAACGCTATCACGGTTACCAAATAACCCTGTGACGAAACGCGCCGCTCTTCTTTGAATCTTCTCTATCTCCTCCGCAAACCCGATCTGGTACGGATCCCACACCGATGAGCAATACTCAAGTATAGGTCCAACGAGTGTTTTGTAAGCCACCTCCTTTGTTGATGAACTACAGTTTCTAAGGACTCTCGCAATGGATCTCAACCTGGTACGCGCCTTACCAACAGTTAATTTTATATGATCATTCCACTTCAAAAAGTTCCGCACGCATACTCCGAGATATTTTACAGAAGTAACTGAGACCAGTGTTTGATCCGCTATCATATAATCATACAATAAAGGATCCTTCTTTCTATGTATTCGCAATACATTACATTTGTA
Source organism: Schistocerca gregaria (assembly GCF_023897955.1). NCBI lineage: Eukaryota > Metazoa > Arthropoda > Insecta > Orthoptera > Acrididae > Schistocerca > Schistocerca gregaria. The sequence continues at coordinate 59,326 of NW_026062429.1, forward strand.
TATGTTAAGGGTCAGTTGCCACTCCCTGCACCAAGGGCCTATCCGCTGCAGATCTTCCGGCATTTCGCTACAATTTTCTAATGCTGCAACTTCTGTGTATGCTACAGAATCATCCGCGAAAAACCGCATGGAACTTCCGACATTATCTACTACCTCATTTATATATATTGTGAAAAGTAATGGTCCCATAACACTCCCCTGTGGCACGCCAGAGATTATTTTAACGTCTGTAGACGTCTCTCCAGTGATAACAACATGCTGTGTTCTGTTTGTTAAAACTCTTCAATCCAGCCACAGAGCTGGTCTGATATTCCGTGGGCTCTTACTTTACTTATCAGGCGACAGTGCGGAACTGAATCTAACGCCTTCCGGAAGTCGAGAAAAATAGCATCTACCTGGGAGCCTGTATCTAATATTTTCTGGGTCTCATGAACAAATAAAGTGAGTTGGGTCTCACACGATGGATGTTTCCGGAATCCGTGTTGATTCCTACAGAGTAGATTCTGGGTTTCCAAAAACTACATGATACTCGAGCAAAAAACATGTTCTAAAATTCTACAACAGATCGACGTCAGAGATATAGGTCTATAGTTTTGCGCATCTGCTCTACGACCCTTCTTGAAGACTCGGACTACCTGTGCTCTTTTCCAATCATTTGGAGCCTTCCGTTCCCCTAGAGACTGGCGGTACACAGCTGTTAGAAGGGAGGGCAAGTTCTTTCTCGTACTGTGTAGAATCGAATTGGTACCCCGTCAGGTCCAGTGGACTTTCCTCTGTTGAGTGATTCCAGTTGCTTTTCTACTCCTTGGACACTTATTTCGATGTCAGCCATTTTCTCGTTTGTGCTAGGATTTAGAGAAGGAACTGCAGTGCGGTCTTCCTCTATGAAACATCTTTGGAAAAAGGTGTTTAGTATTTCAGCTTTACGCCTGTCATCCTCTGTTTCAATGCCATCATCACCCCGGAGTGTCTGGACATGCTGTTTCCAACCACTTACTGATTTAACGTGAGACCAGAACTTTCTAGGATATTCTGTCAAGGCGGTACATAGAATTTTACTTTCGAATTCACTGAACGCTTCACGCATAGCCCTCCTTACGCTAACTTTGACATCGTTTAGCTTCTGTTTGTCTGAGAGGTTTTGGCTGCGTTTATACTTGGAGTGAAGCTGTCTTTGATTTCGCAGTAGTTTCCTAACTTTGTTGTTGAACCACGGTGGGTTTATCCCGTCCCTCACAGTTTTACTCTACACGTACCTGTCTAAAACGCATTTTACGATTGCCTTGAACTTTTTCCATAAATACGCAACATTGTCAGTGTCAGAACAGAAATTTTCGTTTTGATCTGTTAGGTAGAATGAAATCTGCCTTCTATTACTCTTGCTAAACACGTAAACCTTCCTCCCTCTTTTTATATTCCTATTAACTTCCATATTCAGGGATGTTGCAACAGCCTTATGATCACTGATTCCCTGTTCTGCACATACAGAGTCGAAAAGTTCGGGTCTGTTTGTTATCAGTAGGTCCAAGATGTTATCTCCACGAGTCGGTTCTCTGTTTAATTGCTCGAGGTAATTTTCCGATAGCGCACTCAGTATAATGTCACTCGATGCTCTGTCCCTACGACCCATCCTAAACATCTGAGTGTCCCAGTCTATATCTGGTAAATTGAAATCTCTACCTAAGACTATAACTTGCTGAGAAAATTGATGTGAAATGTATTCCAAATTTTCTCTCAGTTGTTCTGCCACTAATGCTGCTGGATCGGGAAGTCGGTAAAAGGAGCCAATTATTAACCTAGCTCGGAACACGCGATCTAGTGT
>NW_026062430.1:0-28311 GCF_023897955.1 Schistocerca gregaria
CAATCACCCCGCAAATTACAAGACTTGCCCAAAACATAAAGATGCCAGTCGACGGATGAGAGGACTGCCACCGCTCACATCCAGGGAAAGGAACCGCATTAGAAGAAACACTGTCGTCAGAAGCACCCCTGCCAGCCAGCGCTACGCAGAAGGACAACAAACTGGACAACCACCGCTGATGGAGCGACGTATCGCACATCTGCAGCAACAACAGTCTCGACCTGCAGCATGGGCGCAGCAAGAAAATTCCACAAGGGCGCGACATGAGGACGACTACAACCCCGATCCGTCTACCTTCCCACCACTACGTGGGCGAAGACCTGAGGCAACAACCACACCACAACAGTCGCAGCAGCAAACATCACAACCATCACAGCAGCCGACAACACCATCGTACGCTGACATAGTACAGCTCATGACCGGCATGATGACAGCTGTCACAGAGATGAGTCGGGCTATTCAAGCTCTACCAGCGACCCTGGCAGCAACAGTTGAAGCCACGATTAGAAACGTGCTTCGACCAACTGGCAACCCAACACTCAGCGCATAATGGCTCGAGTTCGCAGAATTGAAGATCTTTGCGTGGCTACCTACAATGCCAACAGCATATATCATGACCTACTCGACGTACGACAGTTCCTGATCGACGAAAACATCGACATCTGCCTTATTTCTGAGACACATCTGAAGCCGAGACTCCGAGCAAATATTGCGAACTACAGCTGCTACAGAACGGATCGACTTACAGCGGGCGGTGGCACAGCAATTTACATCAAACGATCCATTAAACACTACCCTGTGCCGGTACCAGACATGGGATCAATTGAAGCCACAGCAATAGCAGTGGACACATCAGTGGGAATGGTGACTTTCGTTGCAGTATATCGACCACCGAAACCAGTTTTAAATGTAGAGGATGCGACAGCGCTCCTACAAATGCGAGGAAAGCTCTTCATTGCTGGCGATATGAATGCGAAGCATGCAGCCTGGAATTCGCGGACCACCACCTACAGCGGACGGCGCCTCCTGCAAGTACTGGAACAGGCAAATGCCTTTGCGTGCGGCCCGGATGAACCTACCTGCTACCCGTCTCATGGCAACCCGGACATAATTGATATAGCAATAACGAAGGGGCTCAATCAATTCCTGACAGCAGAGGTGCGGCACGCACTAAACTCAAATCATCTGCCGGTCATTTTTCGCCTGGCTGCACAAGCGACTCATCAGCCACCCAAATGGAATTTCAGAAGGACGAACTGGGATCGGTATAAAGAAGTTATCAATCAAGAATTACCACTTCATCCGGACGCTGAAGACATCGAGGCTGAGCTAGCGACACTTGACGACGTCCTGCAAACGGCCATCACCACCTCGACACCGATGACTAGAAGACAGCAGACAACAAGACCAGGACTTCCGCAGGAAATACTTGACCTGATACGTGAGAGGAACAGGCTCTGTAAGGACTGGCGACTGACAAGGGACCAGGCCCTGAAACGACGAATCAACTTACTGAGAAGAAGCATCAAGGCTGCCATCATAAACTTCAGGAACAGGCAATGGGCAGACAAACTGCAGGAGTTTACACCCGATCCGGAAGCCTGGGACACTGTCAGATTCTTCACGAAGCGGAAGGCAACGATACCACCACTTGAAACGCCCAATGGTATCGTCTACACTCCCGCAGACAAAGCGAATGCCATTGCAGACGTTTTTGAAAACAACTTCACACCAGTGGACGACCCGGTGGATGGGAATCATGTACATCGGATTGAACATGAAATTGAAGAATACCTACAAGCACCTGACAGAGTGGAAGAAGAGGACATACCACCAATTACACCAGAAGAAGTCGACGTCTGCATTCGTGGACTAAACAACCAGAAAGCGCCAGGTCTTGATAACATCAACGGGAAGATGCTGAAAGAACTACCACCAAACGCATACATCTACATTGCTGCTCTGTTCAACATCATCCTGCGTCTGAAGAATTATCCAACTGCCTGGAAACAAGCCATAGTTGTGCCGGTTCCCAAACCAGGCAAATCCAGAAAGGACCCTCGAAGTTACCGACCGATCAGCCTACTCTCTCATCTCAGCAAGGTTTTTGAAAGGCTGCTGCTGAAGCGTATCAAGACTCTCATAGATCGCCATCACATGCTGCCTGATGAGCAATTTGGATTCAGATGCCAACATTCAACCACACATCAACTGCTGAGAGTTGTAGAAGAAATCACTCAAGCTTTCAACCAGCGAGAATTCTGTGGGGCCATCTTTTTGGACGTCTCTCGTGCCTTTGATAGTGTTTGGCACACAGGACTACTGTGGAAACTTCAACACCTACAGTTTCCCAAACCTTATGTAGTCCTGCTCGCTTCCTACCTTCAAGGACGATCCTTCCGAGTCAGAATCAGCGACGCCACCTCGACGCTACGACCTGTCGCTGCTGGAGTCCCGCAGGGGTCAGTGCTTGGGCCAACCCTGTACTCTTTGTACACAGCGGACCTACCTCGGACACCGCGTGTAGAAGTGGCTCTATACGCGGACGACACAGCGGTCTACACCCGGAGCAGATGGGCCATAATCATGCATCATCGACTACGCGACGCCTGCCGAAACATCGAGAACTGGTCCCGAAAATGGAGACTGAAATTTAATGCACAGAAGAGTCAGGCAATCATCTTCACACGGAAGAGACCCACACAGATACCTGCGCTTCAGCTGTTTGGAGTGGAGATGGACTGGCAACCTATGGCCACATACCTAGGAGTCATAATGGATGCAAAACTTACCTGGCAACAGCACATCACCGCCGTCCGAAGAAAAGTTGACCAGCGCCTGGGGGCTCTCTACCCCCTCCTCAACGAGAACTCAACTCTCTCCAGCGACCATGGGCTGCTCATATACCGTATGTTTATTCGCCCCATCATGGAATATGCCTGCACCGTGTGGGGAAATGCTGCCACCAAACATCTATCTAGACTGCAAGCCTTACAAAACAAGGCCCTCAGAAGAATTCTACACGTAAACTCGCAGTTCCCGACGAGATTCCTGCGAGAACTCACGCCTGAACCAGAAGTCCTACAACGCATTAAGGAAGTTACAAGAAGATTCTACGACAGCAAGGAAGAGGCAGGAAACCCTCTGATCAGAAACCTTGGAGCCCCTGATGATGACAGGGCCACATATAAACGCCCTGTAGCTCTGCTGCAAAGATGAAAGCCGCAGCAGAACTACATGATGACAAACAAATCCCACACTAGATGACAGATACACACCACTAATAAAGATGACACACATCCAAACCCGATGTTCCTCTCCCGTAAAAACACAAAGATGAAGTAGGAAATGCCTACCGGTAAAACCTACATTACCCTCAACTGAAGATAAGTTAAGAAGAAGTGGGTAGGAGCGCTTGCTACCGCCCAACGTCCGACAGCCTGCGCGGAGCAGCCCCCAACCTGCGCCGCAACCACCCGCGCCATTCAAACCACCGAGGATGGGGCTACACACACCGACACCACGGTCGCCAACCAGTCGCCGCGGCGGCGCCGCAAACCACGGCCAAACTGCAGCCACCGCGCGCCACAGCCTGGGTCGGCCCGCCGAGAATCGCCGCCCCCGCCCAAATGCCGCCCCCACAGCCCCAGCCGACGACCCGCCACAATGGCCAAACCTTCGTCAAAACTCCCACACCGTCGCCGCGGCAGCCCGGCCACCGCGGCCGGCGCCACAGCCACACGAGCCGAGTCGTGCGGCGATGACGGCCGTGCACAAACGCACCTCCGCCGCCCCATCGCCTTCCGCCGTTTTCCCGATCGGCCCGCAGCCGTCGGGCCACGGCCGCGGGCCGTCCTCCTCCTCTCGCCTCGCCCGCCAACACCCACAGCCCTTCCAACACATTTTTTTTTCTTTTTTTTTTTTTTTTTACTTTTTTACGATCGCCGCCTGCGCAACATGGCACCGGCCGACGGAGCGCCAACCCCCCCGCCACAGGCGAAAACAAAACAACGATAAACAAACAAACAAAATAAATTTACCAGCCAGCCCCAACTACAGACACACCGAATCTGCCCTCACAGCCGACCTTACACGCCTCAACGTCAAAACAAAGGTGGTTTCTTTCTTTCAACGGTTACCTTACCTTAGGTTACGTCAGGTTAGGCTAAGAAGGCGTCAGGGTTAGGTTAAGCGTTGACGTGACGTCACGTCTTAACGTAGGCGTTAAGCTAAGGTTGCGGTCACGTACGTTAGGTTAAGGCGACTTGGGGGTTGGCCTAAGGGCTTAGGTTAGGTTACGTTAGTTTAGGTGGCTGCGTTAACGGCTTAAAGAAGTTTAGGAGGTTAAGGCGTCGAGGCGGCCGCACCCCCTTAGCTGCTGCGGCTCGGCCACGCCACGCTTTGGGGTTTCATAAGGTCGCGCGGCGGGTCGTCGGCACGCCGCAAAGGACAAAACTGCAAGACGACGTCGAAAAACAAACAACAGGTAAAAAATAAATAAGTAAAAATAAACGACGCCGACAGGCGGGGATCAGCAGAACGAGCAGATTCCGGAGAGCGAACGAGACACACACACACACACACACACACACACACACACACACACACACACACGCACGCACGCACGCACGCACACACACACAAACCCCCCCGAGCCGAGAGAGCACAGCACCACCACGTGTCGGCCTCCGCTCACCCGACTCGGCTGGGCTGGGCTGGGCTGGCGGCCGGGCCGGATGCACGTACACGTACGGCTACAGCCACTACCCGTACACAGCCGCTCTTCACGCAACACCAGCCAAATGGCGCGCCCGCGGCTCGTCGCGGTCGCGGTCGCGGTCGCAACGCCACGCCGGCACACTTTCGGCACCACCGTTTTCGCGCGCACCGCAAACAAAAACGCAGCCGACACACACAGAAAAAAAAAAAAAAAACAACACAGAGCGCGAGAGACGGGCGGCGGCGGCGCACCTTTCGCCAGCCGGCAGGCAATCGACTCGCCCAGTACGACAAACGTGCACGCCACCCCACCCACCAACCAACCAACCAACCAACCAGTCGTCGTCGTCGTCGTCGTCCCGAAATCAAACAAACTCTCAAAAGCACAGCCCCTGCTGCCAACGGACGCAGGCGCCACGCAGCTCCCTTCCCGCCACACTCGATTCGCAGCGCAACTCACCCGGCACACCGTCAAACGACGGGCTGGGCTCGCCGCATCGCCGCAACCTACACACCTTCCCCGCCACGACGCACAGCCCCACCAGACGCCCGTGCCGCAACGACACTACTGCACTACCACTACCGCACTACTCCTCTCGCCCTTGCCATACACGACACAACACGCCAAAAAATGAAAATCCAAATACAAACAAAAACACCGCCCCCACGACCCAAACACACGCGAGGCAAGGCACGCAGCAAACGGCGTCCCCTCCGCGTCGCGCCATCAACCTACACACACAAGGCAACCAACAACAAACAGCCAGCCAGCCCCACTCTCACGCCGCAAAAACAGAAAACACACCGAAACCGCCAAACGCCGCACATTCGCGCTTCGCACTCACCACACACCTCTCGGCATCCGTTTCGCACACAACGACGCGACGCACAATACATCATCACGGGCTACGCACGCACACCGCGACCCACTTTTTTACGACGCCCTCGGCAGAGCACACGTGCCCACGCCCACACACAGTCGACACAACGACGCAGCGCGCAGCAGACGCGGCCGCAACACATACCTCCCCGACGACGCGCCAACACCGCCAGCCACTGCTCACTCGCCCAAGCAACCCGTGCACACAACTGCCACACGCGTCCACCACGCCGCCGCCAACCACCCGCCCGCCAGGGGGCGCTCACGTCCGCGACAACAGCGCGGCACCGCCGGACCGGGCCGAACCGAGCCGAGCCGCCGCCTCCTCTCCACTCGGCACGCCACGTCCTGCTTGCAAAACACATGGCTCGTCCCTCTGTACACACAACGCGCCTGCCTGCGGTCGCCGCCGGCATCTATCTACCTGCGCATCGGAGCCAGGCCGGCAAGCCCACACTTAAATAATGCACTTCACCAGCCAAACAAACCCACTCTTCCTTTCTTTGCACAGCGCATGCAACAGCAGCCCCAGGAGCCGGGCCCGCCGCCAGCGTCTCCTCCTCCTCTGGGCACAGCCAGCCAGCCGTTCCCACCGCCCCGCCCCTGCTCTGCAGAACAAGAAAAAAACGAAAAAGTACCAACACACGCACCCAAAGCGTAAGCCACACAAGACCAGCCTCTCCAAGGCCACACACACGCAAAAAAAAACAAAAAAAAAAAAACAAAAACACTACAACAAAATAAAATAAAATGAAAAAGAAAAAGCAAGCTGTCGCCTCGCCCCCGCCCGTCCCCCCACCCCACCACATTCGCCCCCTCCGCTTGTTTTCCTTTCTACAATTTCCCTCTTTTCCACCCAATATCCCGCCGCGGTTTACGGGCACCGGCCGATTTTGCGCCCGCCCACATGTGTGCCTACTCCCCACCACCATTCCCTCCGCAGCCCGCAGCCCGCTTTTCCCCCCTCCCTGCCCACACCACACCGACGGTGCTGACGTCGACACGCACCCAAGACAGGGGCCACGACCGTCTTTTTTCCTGGGCCCATCCCCGCACCGCACCTCCTTCCAATCATCAACGCTGTGGCGCCTGTGTCCGCGCGAGACGCGTGCGCGCCGCCTCTCTCAACATCCGTCCGCCGTCCGCCGTCCGCCGTCCGGCCCCGTTTTTCGGCCCCCAGGCCATCCGTCAACCACCACTGCCCCTGCCCCTGCCCCTGCCCGCCCCGCACCACACCACACACCGCTGCTTGCCCCGGCCGTTGCCACCAAAGGCGCCAACCGCAGCCCGCGCGCGCCAGAAACTACAGGGACCCAGCCGACCGACGAAAATCAGAGCAATTGGCCGGGAGGATCAAAAAGAGAGCTCCGAAAACCACCGTAGCGAGGCGTGGGAGGAAACGTTACGAGAAGCAGGAAGGGACCAGGAAAAATTCTGGAAATTTCTTAAAACTCGTAAACTAGACACGAAACATCTACATCTACATGGGGAAGGAACGACCCCACAGACCGAGCTGAAGCACTGGCGGATTCACTAGAAAGGCAATTCCAAGCACCAGAAGCGGTAGATGACGAAACTGATGACCACCAGGAAATGGTACTCAGAAGGGTAAAACCGCATCCTAAGTGCCCCGATCAGAACATCTTTCACAATCCAATAAACGCAGAAACCCCGTATCTTATCACATCACAAACATACACACATCCTAAGAAGGCATCAGGCCCAGATTCCATCAAACCGCAACTACTACATCACCTACCTCCAGCAACTATCAATTATCTATCTAACATCAATATATAATGCTTGCTTCAGACTAAACTACTTGGAAACAGGCCCGAGTCATCACATTACCAAAGCCAAACAAGGACTTATTATTTCCGCAAAACTATAGGCCAACTTCCTTGGAAAGGTCCTCGGAAAGCTCATTCAAACTGAACTGAAGAAATTCAATTCTTAAAGGATAACAACATAATCATCCCACAACAATTCCGATTCCGCGAAGAACACAGCACCACCCACCAGGTGACCAGACTAGTCGAGCACATATGTCAGGCCAGAAACATTAGACACAGTACTGGAGCAGTCCTGCTTGACATCGGATAACGCCTTATCTACAAGCTCCACCAGTACAACTGCCCCATCCACATTATTGCTTCTTTTCTCCGCAACGGAGCATTCTATGTCCATGTACCAGGAGCGGCAAGTAACACTAGATCCATAGAGGCTGGAGTCCCGCAAGGCTCAGTGCTGGGGCCCATTCTCTACTCAATATACACAAACAAACAGCTGGGAGGACACTTGTCACTATTTGCAGACGACACTGCAGTCTACCGCAGCAGTTCTAACCTGCAATATAGAGTCACAAAAATAGAGCAACACCTACAATCCATCCAGAAATGGGCTAACCAATGGAAACAAAAAACAATAAACGCGGAGAAAACCCAAGCAATACAATACGATTCACATTCAAAAAGAATACCTCCTAACCTGCATATACGCCTCAGAAATAACAATCTTCCATGGTCAGGCACAATAAAGTATCTAGGCATCAAGCTGGACAAGAGGTTGACATTTAGAGACCATGTTACACACGTTTGTAACAAGGCTGCAGCAGCAATATTCAGACTGTACCCAATCATCAAAGGAAACAGAATAAATATGCGCGCCAAAAAGAAAATCTTCAAAACCGTCATAGGAACCAGCCATCACTTACGGCTCTGAAAATCTGGTCAATGGCCGCAGACACCAAACATAACAAGAGTAAAAAAGGGTGCAGAACAAATACTTCAGAATTACTGCTGATGCCGGCCGGTACCAGACAAACCGAGACATATACACAAACCATAACATACTCAATCAAAATCCCGGAAATCATCCAAAGAAAAATCCATAAAGTTGTTTTTGTTGTTTTTTTTTTTTTTTTTTTTTTTTTTTTTTTTTTTTCCACCAAACCACGGATTCGAACCACCCACTCATCAGAAATCTGGGACAAAATCCACCCGACCCAAGAACGACATTTCCCATCACGACAAAACACCACAAACTACAACATACCATGATAAACAAAAATAAAATACAAACACCATAACACTCACTCAAACAACAAACATCTACACACACCCAAGAGACCCATCATTTTGTTACCCAACATAATCAGACAGAAGGCAGGGATCAAGGACAGATCCGGTCCTTCGAGTACAGGGGGTAAAAAATACCCATCAGACCAGCTCTCTCTCTCTCTCTCTCTCTCTCTCTCTCCTCCTCGCTTCTCCGTGCCGACGCTGCCCCGCACACGCGTTCGCGTTCGCGCTCGCGTTCGGCCGACACCACACGACAGGTCTTTGGTGCCCCGCCACTGCGCGCACGCACGCCTCCTCCTCTTCCTTAGTTCTTTTTCGCTTTTCTTTTCTCCCCCGCCCCCCGCTCTCACCGCCACATCATCCCGCAACCCTTGGGGGATGTTTCCCAACATCAACGCGCCCCAATTCCACTCTCTGCCCGTGCCGCACTCTCCACTTTGCTTCTCCCCGTCCCCTACACACACGACTACCGAAACCCCGGTTGACACACCTTCTCGTAGGACAGGGGTGCGTGCGTGCGTGCGTTGTCTTGACGGTGACAGCAACAGCAACGGATCCGTCCATCCCATTCCCCCCCACTCGGTAAAGAACCATTTTCAACCCACACTACACAACAAGGGGGGCACACACGAACGCGAAAGAAAGGGCAGGGCAGGGGCAACTATCTCGTACACATTCTTCCTCAGAACCCACATATCGCATCAACGAACGGCAGGCCAATTGCGGACTCAGCCGTGTCAGGCAAATCCAACCCCAACCAACACCTCCCACGGAAACCCTGACACTGATCCAGCAGTACGTCCACATACATCGCCACACCAAATACGGGTGACGAGTGAGCAACAAATGGAACAATACACAACAAGGGCTGACCTAATAAAAACTGCACGTCACGTCATACCTTCCAGACAGACGCAGTTCCGACGGGACGGCGGAACCGTATACGTACCTTTCAGCCACAACAACCGACCGACTGGACACGCCCGCGTCTCCAGCCAGCCAACCACCAGGGCCACACAGCCCGCAAGTTTCAGCGTCAACACTTCTTAACGTACGTTGCAAACTTTTCAAAACATTGCCACACACACACACACACACCCCACGAAAAGCGTCAACCTCTCTCACACTGGATACACTCAACACTTTTTGTCGGCGGAGCTTGAGGCCAACGGTTGACACACCCCCACCGGCCACACAGGTTTCCCTTTGAAAATTGCAGTGACGGAGGAGACGCGGCATTACGAGAGGGTTGTTTCCGAGAGCGCGAGCTGGACGGAGCTGCGGCGCCGCCGCCGAGGGGTAATGAACGCACGCGATGCCGCATGACAGCCCATCACCCAAAGTTTCACCCACAACTGCACAGGTCGCACCCCCTTTTCGCGCCATACTAGTGTCGATCGTCAATTACAGCTGACGGTGTTCGCATTTGCCACTTGACGGGGGGGAAAAGAAAACAAACATCTGACACGCCATGTGTTTCTCTCTCTCTCTGTTACATCTAGGTCATTCGGCAGCCACTGTAAAAAAAAAAAAAAAATATTTTTACGACATGGTTGGGTAAGTGATTTAAAGACAACAATTGTGGGTCACACACCATAGACCATTTCGATAGTGTTCTTGTTCTTCTCTTTTTCCTTTTTTTATCGCTCAATTGAAATAAAACCTGGGGATGATGCAATGCTGCGATATGGCACAACCGTCGTCCATTGTACACAACTCGGGAACAAAAAGAAACCAATTCAGGGAACGTTCGTTCCTTCACAACGTTTCTTTCAACGCACTTGGTCTTTACCATCCTGTATATTCAACACACATTTCCTTTCATCAAACTAGGGCATTTCCATAACAGTATTTGCAATACTGCTTCTTCGACGTCATTTCACCATCTTAACTAGAGACAAACAAACAACAAAATAGGAAAACAGCCCTGAGAACCCCGTCCACCAAATTTCAGTTAGCACGGCATCCAAGATTCTTTTCCGGGGAGTGTGCAGTGCAGCTGACGCTGCTCAGACCATATACCGTCGCCAGTCTCACTCAACTCTTGCGCATTCCATTCTACGCTACGTGACAATGCAAAAATGAATGAATCAAACCCGCCCAGAGAGCGTCTTGTGCGAGGGGACACACGATATAGAGAACAACAAAACACACAGGGGACACCACCAAAGTTGGAGAGAACGTTTCCACCACGGCAGCCGCGCCGTTACGCGCTTTTTTTTTTCCTCCCCCCCACTGCACACCTCCGACACCACGGGAACGTTCACCGTCCCGTTGCCCTACACTGGCGTTTCTTTTCAACCCCCCACCCTATTCCTCGCTCCCCGGACATTCGACCGATCACAAAGTGCAACCTCTCGTTACCGTCGGGTGCCCCTCTTCATCCCCGGGGCGCCAACAACAAAACAAAAACACCACCGACGCCGTCGTCTCGCGTCACCTCACTCAACTGAGCGGAAAATACACGTACATCCAGAATGACGACACCGCCTCCACAAACAAAAACCAGACGTCAGACGTCAGGTCGAAAGAGGGCACCGTACGTCGTGGCGCGTGGTCTCCTAACTCACCTCGCGCGTACAAATACAATGCAATGCGTGTCTCCTCACGTTCACACACACCTCCACGCTCCACTTTTACGTCGCCCAACCAACCAACTAACTTAACGCACCCGCTCGGCGTAGAAGCAGCTGTAGGCGGCAACGTGTTTCTCACCCTCGCCACCAACGGTGTGACATCCGACAGTCGCGGTTTGCTTTCCGTTCCACACCTCCGGCCATACCATACAAAGGGGACAAAAAAAATATATATATATATATATATATATATATATATATATCAAACAAGCCAACTCCAGCGATCCGCCCCCCTAACACCAACACGTCTCGAAACACCCACGCCCACGACCCGGCTGTGGCTAAAGTGCGTATCCCAACGTCACACCAAAACCAAAGGCGCCGGCGCCGCACCACACCACAAGCTACAGCTACAGCTGTGCCGCCGTCCACCCGCTCACAACAACAACAACAACAACAACAACAACAACAATTCCGCCCTTCCCGCAAAGGCATTTCGGTGGCCCTGAAAAGGGCCGTTTTTTCTTTTCTTCGCCGCGCCGCGGACGAGCCTCCTATTTCCAAGAGCCACCTCCTTACTTGGAGCTCGTGTACTTGGTCACCACCTTCGTGCCCTCGCTCACCGCGTGCTTGGCCAGCTCGCCAGGCAGCAAGAGCCGCACAGCGGTCTGGATCTCGCGGGACGTGATGGTCGAGCGCTTGTTGTAGTGCGCCAGGCGAGAAGCCTCGGCCGCAATGCGCTCGAAAATGTCGTTCACGAAGCTGTTCATGATGCTCATCGCCTTCGAAGAGATGCCCGTGTCAGGGTGCACCTGCTTCAGCACCTTGTAGATGTAGATGGCATAGCTCTCCTTCCTCTTGCGCTTCTTCTTCTTGTCGCCCTTCGAAATGTTCTTCTGCGCCTTGCCAGCCTTCTTGGCGGCTTTCCCGCTAGTCTTGGGCGGCATCACGAACAAACAGTCAGTCAGTCAGGCGCTCCGCTCCAGTCAGCGTCTCCCCACACAGTGGCACCCGCCGCACGCCGCCGCCGCACCTTTACCAGCTCGCCCTGCTGCGGCCGCCGACCAATGGGGCGCGCGCGCAACCGGCCGCCGCACCCGAGCCCATAAAGGACCCCCACCCCGCCGGCGCCGGCACGCACTCCGCTGCTCGACTCGCTGCGGCTCGCACCGTTTGGGGCGTTGTGCTTTTCTTTCTCGCTTCTTTCCAAACTAGCCCATCGCCATGTCCGGACGCGGAAAGGGAGGCAAAGTCAAGGGCAAGTCAAAGTCCCGCTCAAGCAGGGCTGGGCTCCAGTTCCCGGTCGGCAGAATCCACCGCCTCCTGCGCAAGGGAAACTACGCCGAGCGCGTCGGCGCCGGGGCGCCCGTCTACCTCGCCGCCGTCATGGAGTACCTCGCGGCTGAGGTGCTCGAGCTGGCCGGAAACGCGGCCCGCGACAACAAGAAGACGCGCATCATCCCGCGCCACCTGCAGCTCGCCATACGCAACGACGAGGAGCTCAACAAGCTCTTGTCGGGCGTCACCATCGCACAGGGAGGTGTCCTGCCCAACATCCAGGCCGTCCTGCTGCCAAAGAAGACCGAGAAGAAGGCCTAAAAGAGAGACAGCGCAATCGGCAACCGCCGCGTGCTCCCTTGGCACGCAGCGCGCCATTTGCCGCCTCGGCTCAAAAAACAAAACACAATCGGCCCTTTTCAGGGCCACCACACAAACCTACGTCCAAAGCAGAATTCCAGTCGTTCGTCGCACCACTTTTCTCTCTCTCTTTCTGTGTACGGTTTTTTCCTTCTTACACACACAGGCGCCGCCATCTTGTACACACGTACTTGGCCACCTCCTCCACTCAACTCCACGCACGCACAGTCTCGCGACCATTAACCAGCACACGTGGCGCACAACAACACACCTCAAAAATAACCCCTCGGCACTCAGCCGCGCCGCAACACACAGCCCATCCACCGACAAGAAGCATACAAGCAAAGAGGGAGGGGAAGGAAGGAAGGAAGGAAGGAAGGAGCTCACACAACGCAAGGGCACGCTTCCTTCCCTCCCAACCGCACCGCACACCACGTCAAAAAAACCCTCCAAACAAAACTAAAAGGCCAAGTAGACTAAAAAGGAAAAGAGAAAAAACCAGCAACACAGACTCTTTCGCACTTTTCAACTTCCGAACACTGTGGTGGCCCTGAAAAGGGCCGTTTCTCAATCTCTCTCTTTCCTTCCTTCGGTCTCACACCGCCTAACCGCCGAAACCGTACAGGGTGCGCCCCTGCCTCTTCAGGGCGTACACCACGTCCATGGCCGTCACAGTCTTGCGCTTGGCGTGCTCAGTGTACGTCACCGCGTCGCGGATCACGTTCTCCAGGAACACCTTCAGCACTCCGCGCGTCTCCTCGTAGATCAGACCAGAGATGCGCTTCACGCCGCCCCTGCGCGCCAGGCGGCGGATCGCGGGCTTCGTGATGCCCTGGATGTTGTCGCGCAACACCTTGCGGTGCCGCTTGGCGCCACCCTTGCCGAGCCCCTTTCCTCCCTTGCCGCGGCCTGTCATTCTTCTTCTTCTTCAAGCGTCTCAACCACAATAATATAAAAAACAAGAAAGCAAGGCAAGCTCCTCACCCGGCGCTAGCGAGTCGGCTACGGTTGTGGCGCCCAGCGCGCGCGCCGCCCCCCTATATAGACTCTGGGGCCCCGCGGCCCGCCCTCCCCTCCCCCCACCACCGCGCACCGAGGGCATATAAGCGCAGCACCCGGGGCGCGCGGGCCCGTTGTCAAGGCAGCACCGGACGCCGTCGCGCACGCATATCCTCCACGCCGCATCCGCATCCGCAGTAGCCATGGCCCGGACAAAGCAAACGGCCCGCAAGTCCACCGGCGGAAAGGCGCCGCGCAAACAGCTCGCCACCAAGGCGGCGAGGAAGAGCGCGCCCGCCACCGGCGGCGTCAAGAAGCCCCACCGCTACAGGCCGGGCACCGTCGCCCTGCGAGAAATCAGGCGCTACCAGAAGAGCACAGAGCTGCTCATCCGCAAGCTGCCATTCCAGCGCCTAGTGCGCGAGATCGCCCAGGACTTCAAGACCGACCTGCGCTTCCAGAGCTCCGCAGTCATGGCCCTGCAGGAGGCCAGCGAGGCCTACCTCGTCGGCCTCTTCGAAGACACCAACCTGTGCGCAATCCACGCCAAGCGAGTCACCATCATGCCCAAGGACATCCAGCTCGCGCGCCGCATCCGCGGCGAGCGCGCCTAAACCCGCACACCGCCAAACAAACAAAACGGCCCTTTTCAGGGCCACTAACGTCTCTCCGTCGCGAGCAAAACTTTGTCGGTCGCAACGACTAGTTCCCCACTCACTCTCCAGTCCAGTCCAGTCGTCCCACCCCCGGCCCGGCCCGGCCCGGCGCCGCCGTTTCCAAAAAAAAAAAAAAAAAAAAAAAAAGCACCGCACCGGCCGAGCCAAGTCGCAAGCGTCAATAGCGCCACCCACACAGGCCACGGCACAAAACGTGACGCCCGGAAAGCAAAGCAAAGCAAAGCAAAAAAGACTATTCCAAAACCACCACCAAGACAAACAAACAAACGCGGCGCAAAATAAATAGGTAAAAATAATAAAAGTAAAATACACTTTATGTAACACCAACCGCGGCGCCGCCGCCCACGCCCGCCAACGACCCCACAATCCAACCACCGCGGCACGCAAACACCATCCACACATGAAACAAACAAACAAACGCCAGCAAGCAAGACAGACAGACAAGGCAACCGACCGACCACGACACGACAATCAACACCTTCCCGACGTGCTTTGATGGCCCTGAGAAGGGCCGTTTTTGTTTTTGTCCGGGACCGCGCGACAGCCTCTGGTTGCGCGCCGGCCACCAGGCGACGGTGTCAACCGCCAACCCTTCCCTGCCCTTTTTACTTCTTCTTCTTGGGCGAAGCCTTCGCCTTAGACGGCGTCGCCGTCGCCTTCTTCGGGCGCGGCGCCTTCGGCTTCTTCGTCGGAACCTTGGCGGCCTTCTTCGCCTTCGACGGCGACTTGGCCTTGGCCGGCTTGGCCGCAGCCGCCTTCTTCGCACCCGCGGGAGCGGCCGACGCCGCAGACGCCTTCTTGGCGGCGCCCGCCTTCCGACCGGTCGCCGCCTTCACGCCGCCAGCCTTCTTTGCGCCGGCCGCACGGGCCCCCTTCTTCTCCTTGCTGGCCGGAGCGGCGCGCTTCTTCTTCGCACCACCGCCGCCACCACGAGCCTTGCCGCCCTCGGCCGCCCCGCCGCCGGCGCCGGCAAGCTTGAAAGAGCCCGACGCGCCCTTCCCCTTCGTCTGCACCAGCTCGCCAGCCACGACGGCCGACTTGAGGTACTTCTTGATAAAGGGCGCCAGCTTCTCCGCGTCCAGCTTGTAGTGCGCGGCAATGTACTTCTTGATCGCCTGCAGCGACGACCCGCCGCGCTCCTTCAGACTCTTGATGGCGGCCGTCACCATCTCAGAGGTGCGCGGGTGCGCAGGCTTGGCGCGCGGCTTCTTCGCAGACGACGCAGACTTGGCCTTCTTCGTAGTGCCGGTGGCGGCGGGTGCCGCGGCAGTCTCGTTCGTAGCCGCCTGGTCTGCCATCTTTTGCCTGTTCTCTTTTCTTTTTTTCCCCTTGGTTTCGCTTCCTTCTCTCCTTCGACGACGCACAACAGCGAGGGGCGCGCAGCAGAGAATAGCCGCGCACGCGCCTGGCCCAGCCAGTGTCGCGGGCGGGCGCGGACGGCCGAGAGAGCGGCCGCCACTCGGCGCGCCGCCGCGCCGCCGCGCCGCGCCTCCCGCGCTTGCTACCGCCCAACGTCCGACAGCCTGCGCGGAGCAGCCCCCAACCTGCGCCGCAACCACCCGCGCCATTCAAACCACCGAGGATGGGGCTACACACACCGACACCACGGTCGCCAACCAGTCGCCGCGGCGGCGCCGCAAACCACGGCCAAACTGCAGCCACCGCGCGCCACAGCCTGGGTCGGCCCGCCGAGAATCGCCGCCCCCGCCCAAATGCCGCCCCCACAGCCCCAGCCGACGACCCGCCACAATGGCCAAACCTTCGTCAAAACTCCCACACCGTCGCCGCGGCAGCCCGGCCACCGCGGCCGGCGCCACAGCCACACGAGCCGAGTCGTGCGGCGATGACGGCCGTGCACAAACGCACCTCCGCCGCCCCATCGCCTTCCGCCGTTTTCCCGATCGGCCCGCAGCCGTCGGGCCACGGCCGCGGGCCGTCCTCCTCCTCTCGCCTCGCCCGCCAACACCCACAGCCCTTCCAACACATTTTTTTTTCTTTTTTTTTTTTTTTTTACTTTTTTACGATCGCCGCCTGCGCAACATGGCACCGGCCGACGGAGCGCCAACCCCCCCGCCACAGGCGAAAACAAAACAACGATAAACAAACAAACAAAATAAATTTACCAGCCAGCCCCAACTACAGACACACCGAATCTGCCCTCACAGCCGACCTTACACGCCTCAACGTCAAAACAAAGGTGGTTTCTTTCTTTCAACGGTTACCTTACCTTAGGTTACGTCAGGTTAGGCTAAGAAGGCGTCAGGGTTAGGTTAAGCGTTGACGTGACGTCACGTCTTAACGTAGGCGTTAAGCTAAGGTTGCGGTCACGTACGTTAGGTTAAGGCGACTTGGGGGTTGGCCTAAGGGCTTAGGTTAGGTTACGTTAGTTTAGGTGGCTGCGTTAACGGCTTAAAGAAGTTTAGGAGGTTAAGGCGTCGAGGCGGCCGCACCCCCTTAGCTGCTGCGGCTCGGCCACGCCACGCTTTGGGGTTTCATAAGGTCGCGCGGCGGGTCGTCGGCACGCCGCAAAGGACAAAACTGCAAGACGACGTCGAAAAACAAACAACAGGTAAAAAATAAATAAGTAAAAATAAACGACGCCGACAGGCGGGGATCAGCAGAACGAGCAGATTCCGGAGAGCGAACGAGACACACACACACACACACACACACACACACACACACACACACACACACGCACGCACGCACGCACGCACACACACACAAACCCCCCCGAGCCGAGAGAGCACAGCACCACCACGTGTCGGCCTCCGCTCACCCGACTCGGCTGGGCTGGGCTGGGCTGGCGGCCGGGCCGGATGCACGTACACGTACGGCTACAGCCACTACCCGTACACAGCCGCTCTTCACGCAACACCAGCCAAATGGCGCGCCCGCGGCTCGTCGCGGTCGCGGTCGCGGTCGCAACGCCACGCCGGCACACTTTCGGCACCACCGTTTTCGCGCGCACCGCAAACAAAAACGCAGCCGACACACACAGAAAAAAAAAAAAAAAACAACACAGAGCGCGAGAGACGGGCGGCGGCGGCGCACCTTTCGCCAGCCGGCAGGCAATCGACTCGCCCAGTACGACAAACGTGCACGCCACCCCACCCACCAACCAACCAACCAACCAACCAGTCGTCGTCGTCGTCGTCGTCCCGAAATCAAACAAACTCTCAAAAGCACAGCCCCTGCTGCCAACGGACGCAGGCGCCACGCAGCTCCCTTCCCGCCACACTCGATTCGCAGCGCAACTCACCCGGCACACCGTCAAACGACGGGCTGGGCTCGCCGCATCGCCGCAACCTACACACCTTCCCCGCCACGACGCACAGCCCCACCAGACGCCCGTGCCGCAACGACACTACTGCACTACCACTACCGCACTACTCCTCTCGCCCTTGCCATACACGACACAACACGCCAAAAAATGAAAATCCAAATACAAACAAAAACACCGCCCCCACGACCCAAACACACGCGAGGCAAGGCACGCAGCAAACGGCGTCCCCTCCGCGTCGCGCCATCAACCTACACACACAAGGCAACCAACAACAAACAGCCAGCCAGCCCCACTCTCACGCCGCAAAAACAGAAAACACACCGAAACCGCCAAACGCCGCACATTCGCGCTTCGCACTCACCACACACCTCTCGGCATCCGTTTCGCACACAACGACGCGACGCACAATACATCATCACGGGCTACGCACGCACACCGCGACCCACTTTTTTACGACGCCCTCGGCAGAGCACACGTGCCCACGCCCACACACAGTCGACACAACGACGCAGCGCGCAGCAGACGCGGCCGCAACACATACCTCCCCGACGACGCGCCAACACCGCCAGCCACTGCTCACTCGCCCAAGCAACCCGTGCACACAACTGCCACACGCGTCCACCACGCCGCCGCCAACCACCCGCCCGCCAGGGGGCGCTCACGTCCGCGACAACAGCGCGGCACCGCCGGACCGGGCCGAACCGAGCCGAGCCGCCGCCTCCTCTCCACTCGGCACGCCACGTCCTGCTTGCAAAACACATGGCTCGTCCCTCTGTACACACAACGCGCCTGCCTGCGGTCGCCGCCGGCATCTATCTACCTGCGCATCGGAGCCAGGCCGGCAAGCCCACACTTAAATAATGCACTTCACCAGCCAAACAAACCCACTCTTCCTTTCTTTGCACAGCGCATGCAACAGCAGCCCCAGGAGCCGGGCCCGCCGCCAGCGTCTCCTCCTCCTCTGGGCACAGCCAGCCAGCCGTTCCCACCGCCCCGCCCCTGCTCTGCAGAACAAGAAAAAAACGAAAAAGTACCAACACACGCACCCAAAGCGTAAGCCACACAAGACCAGCCTCTCCAAGGCCACACACACGCAAAAAAAAACAAAAAAAAAAAAACAAAAACACTACAACAAAATAAAATAAAATGAAAAAGAAAAAGCAAGCTGTCGCCTCGCCCCCGCCCGTCCCCCCACCCCACCACATTCGCCCCCTCCGCTTGTTTTCCTTTCTACAATTTCCCTCTTTTCCACCCAATATCCCGCCGCGGTTTACGGGCACCGGCCGATTTTGCGCCCGCCCACATGTGTGCCTACTCCCCACCACCATTCCCTCCGCAGCCCGCAGCCCGCTTTTCCCCCCTCCCTGCCCACACCACACCGACGGTGCTGACGTCGACACGCACCCAAGACAGGGGCCACGACCGTCTTTTTTCCTGGGCCCATCCCCGCACCGCACCTCCTTCCAATCATCAACGCTGTGGCGCCTGTGTCCGCGCGAGACGCGTGCGCGCCGCCTCTCTCAACATCCGTCCGCCGTCCGCCGTCCGCCGTCCGGCCCCGTTTTTCGGCCCCCAGGCCATCCGTCAACCACCACTGCCCCTGCCCCTGCCCCTGCCCGCCCCGCACCACACCACACACCGCTGCTTGCCCCGGCCGTTGCCACCAAAGGCGCCAACCGCAGCCCGCGCGCGCCAGAAACTACAGGGACCCAGCCGACCGACGAAAATCAGAGCAATTGGCCGGGAGGATCAAAAAGAGAGCTCCGAAAACCACCGTAGCGAGGCGTGGGAGGAAACGTTACGAGAAGCAGGAAGGGACCAGGAAAAATTCTGGAAATTTCTTAAAACTCGTAAACTAGACACGAAACATCTACATCTACATGGGGAAGGAACGACCCCACAGACCGAGCTGAAGCACTGGCGGATTCACTAGAAAGGCAATTCCAAGCACCAGAAGCGGTAGATGACGAAACTGATGACCACCAGGAAATGGTACTCAGAAGGGTAAAACCGCATCCTAAGTGCCCCGATCAGAACATCTTTCACAATCCAATAAACGCAGAAACCCCGTATCTTATCACATCACAAACATACACACATCCTAAGAAGGCATCAGGCCCAGATTCCATCAAACCGCAACTACTACATCACCTACCTCCAGCAACTATCAATTATCTATCTAACATCAATATATAATGCTTGCTTCAGACTAAACTACTTGGAAACAGGCCCGAGTCATCACATTACCAAAGCCAAACAAGGACTTATTATTTCCGCAAAACTATAGGCCAACTTCCTTGGAAAGGTCCTCGGAAAGCTCATTCAAACTGAACTGAAGAAATTCAATTCTTAAAGGATAACAACATAATCATCCCACAACAATTCCGATTCCGCGAAGAACACAGCACCACCCACCAGGTGACCAGACTAGTCGAGCACATATGTCAGGCCAGAAACATTAGACACAGTACTGGAGCAGTCCTGCTTGACATCGGATAACGCCTTATCTACAAGCTCCACCAGTACAACTGCCCCATCCACATTATTGCTTCTTTTCTCCGCAACGGAGCATTCTATGTCCATGTACCAGGAGCGGCAAGTAACACTAGATCCATAGAGGCTGGAGTCCCGCAAGGCTCAGTGCTGGGGCCCATTCTCTACTCAATATACACAAACAAACAGCTGGGAGGACACTTGTCACTATTTGCAGACGACACTGCAGTCTACCGCAGCAGTTCTAACCTGCAATATAGAGTCACAAAAATAGAGCAACACCTACAATCCATCCAGAAATGGGCTAACCAATGGAAACAAAAAACAATAAACGCGGAGAAAACCCAAGCAATACAATACGATTCACATTCAAAAAGAATACCTCCTAACCTGCATATACGCCTCAGAAATAACAATCTTCCATGGTCAGGCACAATAAAGTATCTAGGCATCAAGCTGGACAAGAGGTTGACATTTAGAGACCATGTTACACACGTTTGTAACAAGGCTGCAGCAGCAATATTCAGACTGTACCCAATCATCAAAGGAAACAGAATAAATATGCGCGCCAAAAAGAAAATCTTCAAAACCGTCATAGGAACCAGCCATCACTTACGGCTCTGAAAATCTGGTCAATGGCCGCAGACACCAAACATAACAAGAGTAAAAAAGGGTGCAGAACAAATACTTCAGAATTACTGCTGATGCCGGCCGGTACCAGACAAACCGAGACATATACACAAACCATAACATACTCAATCAAAATCCCGGAAATCATCCAAAGAAAAATCCATAAAGTTGTTTTTGTTGTTTTTTTTTTTTTTTTTTTTTTTTTTTTTTTTTTTTTCCACCAAACCACGGATTCGAACCACCCACTCATCAGAAATCTGGGACAAAATCCACCCGACCCAAGAACGACATTTCCCATCACGACAAAACACCACAAACTACAACATACCATGATAAACAAAAATAAAATACAAACACCATAACACTCACTCAAACAACAAACATCTACACACACCCAAGAGACCCATCATTTTGTTACCCAACATAATCAGACAGAAGGCAGGGATCAAGGACAGATCCGGTCCTTCGAGTACAGGGGGTAAAAAATACCCATCAGACCAGCTCTCTCTCTCTCTCTCTCTCTCTCTCTCTCCTCCTCGCTTCTCCGTGCCGACGCTGCCCCGCACACGCGTTCGCGTTCGCGCTCGCGTTCGGCCGACACCACACGACAGGTCTTTGGTGCCCCGCCACTGCGCGCACGCACGCCTCCTCCTCTTCCTTAGTTCTTTTTCGCTTTTCTTTTCTCCCCCGCCCCCCGCTCTCACCGCCACATCATCCCGCAACCCTTGGGGGATGTTTCCCAACATCAACGCGCCCCAATTCCACTCTCTGCCCGTGCCGCACTCTCCACTTTGCTTCTCCCCGTCCCCTACACACACGACTACCGAAACCCCGGTTGACACACCTTCTCGTAGGACAGGGGTGCGTGCGTGCGTGCGTTGTCTTGACGGTGACAGCAACAGCAACGGATCCGTCCATCCCATTCCCCCCCACTCGGTAAAGAACCATTTTCAACCCACACTACACAACAAGGGGGGCACACACGAACGCGAAAGAAAGGGCAGGGCAGGGGCAACTATCTCGTACACATTCTTCCTCAGAACCCACATATCGCATCAACGAACGGCAGGCCAATTGCGGACTCAGCCGTGTCAGGCAAATCCAACCCCAACCAACACCTCCCACGGAAACCCTGACACTGATCCAGCAGTACGTCCACATACATCGCCACACCAAATACGGGTGACGAGTGAGCAACAAATGGAACAATACACAACAAGGGCTGACCTAATAAAAACTGCACGTCACGTCATACCTTCCAGACAGACGCAGTTCCGACGGGACGGCGGAACCGTATACGTACCTTTCAGCCACAACAACCGACCGACTGGACACGCCCGCGTCTCCAGCCAGCCAACCACCAGGGCCACACAGCCCGCAAGTTTCAGCGTCAACACTTCTTAACGTACGTTGCAAACTTTTCAAAACATTGCCACACACACACACACACACCCCACGAAAAGCGTCAACCTCTCTCACACTGGATACACTCAACACTTTTTGTCGGCGGAGCTTGAGGCCAACGGTTGACACACCCCCACCGGCCACACAGGTTTCCCTTTGAAAATTGCAGTGACGGAGGAGACGCGGCATTACGAGAGGGTTGTTTCCGAGAGCGCGAGCTGGACGGAGCTGCGGCGCCGCCGCCGAGGGGTAATGAACGCACGCGATGCCGCATGACAGCCCATCACCCAAAGTTTCACCCACAACTGCACAGGTCGCACCCCCTTTTCGCGCCATACTAGTGTCGATCGTCAATTACAGCTGACGGTGTTCGCATTTGCCACTTGACGGGGGGGAAAAGAAAACAAACATCTGACACGCCATGTGTTTCTCTCTCTCTCTGTTACATCTAGGTCATTCGGCAGCCACTGTAAAAAAAAAAAAAAAATATTTTTACGACATGGTTGGGTAAGTGATTTAAAGACAACAATTGTGGGTCACACACCATAGACCATTTCGATAGTGTTCTTGTTCTTCTCTTTTTCCTTTTTTTATCGCTCAATTGAAATAAAACCTGGGGATGATGCAATGCTGCGATATGGCACAACCGTCGTCCATTGTACACAACTCGGGAACAAAAAGAAACCAATTCAGGGAACGTTCGTTCCTTCACAACGTTTCTTTCAACGCACTTGGTCTTTACCATCCTGTATATTCAACACACATTTCCTTTCATCAAACTAGGGCATTTCCATAACAGTATTTGCAATACTGCTTCTTCGACGTCATTTCACCATCTTAACTAGAGACAAACAAACAACAAAATAGGAAAACAGCCCTGAGAACCCCGTCCACCAAATTTCAGTTAGCACGGCATCCAAGATTCTTTTCCGGGGAGTGTGCAGTGCAGCTGACGCTGCTCAGACCATATACCGTCGCCAGTCTCACTCAACTCTTGCGCATTCCATTCTACGCTACGTGACAATGCAAAAATGAATGAATCAAACCCGCCCAGAGAGCGTCTTGTGCGAGGGGACACACGATATAGAGAACAACAAAACACACAGGGGACACCACCAAAGTTGGAGAGAACGTTTCCACCACGGCAGCCGCGCCGTTACGCGCTTTTTTTTTTCCTCCCCCCCACTGCACACCTCCGACACCACGGGAACGTTCACCGTCCCGTTGCCCTACACTGGCGTTTCTTTTCAACCCCCCACCCTATTCCTCGCTCCCCGGACATTCGACCGATCACAAAGTGCAACCTCTCGTTACCGTCGGGTGCCCCTCTTCATCCCCGGGGCGCCAACAACAAAACAAAAACACCACCGACGCCGTCGTCTCGCGTCACCTCACTCAACTGAGCGGAAAATACACGTACATCCAGAATGACGACACCGCCTCCACAAACAAAAACCAGACGTCAGACGTCAGGTCGAAAGAGGGCACCGTACGTCGTGGCGCGTGGTCTCCTAACTCACCTCGCGCGTACAAATACAATGCAATGCGTGTCTCCTCACGTTCACACACACCTCCACGCTCCACTTTTACGTCGCCCAACCAACCAACTAACTTAACGCACCCGCTCGGCGTAGAAGCAGCTGTAGGCGGCAACGTGTTTTCTCACCCTCGCCACCAACGGTGTGACATCCGACAGTCGCGGTTTGCTTTCCGTTCCACACCTCCGGCCATACCATACAAAGGGGACAAAAAAAATATATATATATATATATATATATATATATATATCAAACAAGCCAACTCCAGCGATCCGCCCCCCTAACACCAACACGTCTCGAAACACCCACGCCCACGACCCGGCTGTGGCTAAAGTGCGTATCCCAACGTCACACCAAAACCAAAGGCGCCGGCGCCGCACCACACCACAAGCTACAGCTACAGCTGTGCCGCCGTCCACCCGCTCACAACAACAACAACAACAACAACAACAACAACAATTCCGCCCTTCCCGCAAAGGCATTTCGGTGGCCCTGAAAAGGGCCGTTTTTTCTTTTCTTCGCCGCGCCGCGGACGAGCCTCCTATTTCCAAGAGCCACCTCCTTACTTGGAGCTCGTGTACTTGGTCACCGCCTTCGTGCCCTCGCTCACCGCGTGCTTGGCCAGCTCGCCAGGCAGCAAGAGCCGCACAGCGGTCTGGATCTCGCGGGACGTGATGGTCGAGCGCTTGTTGTAGTGCGCCAGGCGAGAAGCCTCGGCCGCAATGCGCTCGAAAATGTCGTTCACGAAGCTGTTCATGATGCTCATCGCCTTCGAAGAGATGCCCGTGTCAGGGTGCACCTGCTTCAGCACCTTGTAGATGTAGATGGCATAGCTCTCCTTCCTCTTGCGCTTCTTCTTCTTGTCGCCCTTCGAAATGTTCTTCTGCGCCTTGCCAGCCTTCTTGGCGGCTTTCCCGCTAGTCTTGGGCGGCATCACGAACAAACAGTCAGTCAGTCAGGCGCTCCGCTCCAGTCAGCGTCTCCCCACACAGTGGCACCCGCCGCACGCCGCCGCCGCACCTTTACCAGCTCGCCCTGCTGCGGCCGCCGACCAATGGGGCGCGGCGCGCAACCGGCCGCCGCACCCGAGCCCATAAAGGACCCCACCCCGCCGGCGCCGGCACGCACTCCGCTGCTCGACTCGCTGCGGCTCGCACCGTTTGGGGCGTTGTGCTTTTCTTTCTCGCTTCTTTCCAAACTAGCCCATCGCCATGTCCGGACGCGGAAAGGGGAGGCAAAGTCAAGGGCAAGTCAAAGTCCCGCTCAAGCAGGGCTGGGCTCCAGTTCCCGGTCGGCAGAATCCACCGCCTCCTGCGCAAGGGAAACTACGCCGAGCGCGTCGGCGCCGGGGCGCCCGTCTACCTCGCCGCCGTCATGGAGTACCTCGCGGCTGAGGTGCTCGAGCTGGCCGGAAACGCGGCCCGCGACAACAAGAAGACGCGCATCATCCCGCGCCACCTGCAGCTCGCCATACGCAACGACGAGGAGCTCAACAAGCTCTTGTCGGGCGTCACCATCGCACAGGGAGGTGTCCTGCCCAACATCCAGGCCGTCCTGCTGCCAAAGAAGACCGAGAAGAAGGCCTAAAAGAGAGACAGCGCAATCGGCAACCGCCGCGTGCTCCCTTGGCACGCAGCGCGCCATTTGCCGCCTCGGCTCAAAAAACAAAACACAATCGGCCCTTTTCAGGGCCACCACACAAACCTACGTCCAAAGCAGAATTCCAGTCGTTCGTCGCACCACTTTTCTCTCTCTCTTTCTGTGTACGGTTTTTTCCTTCTTACACACACAGGCGCCGCCATCCTTGTACACACGTACTTGGCCACCTCCTCCACTCAACTCCACGCACGCACAGTCTCGCGACCATTAACCAGCACACGTGGCGCACAACAACACACCTCAAAAATAACCCCTCGGCACTCAGCCGCGCCGCAACACACAGCCCATCCACCGACAAGAAGCATACAAGCAAAGAGGGAGGGGAAGGAAGGAAGGAAGGAAGGAAGGAGCTCACACAACGCAAGGGCACGCTTCCTTCCCTCCCAACCGCACCGCACACCACGTCAAAAAAACCCTCCAAACAAAACTAAAAGGCCAAGTAGACTAAAAAGGAAAAGAGAAAAAACCAGCAACACAGACTCTTTCGCACTTTTCAACTTCCGAACACTGTGGTGGCCCTGAAAAGGGC
The DNA here is from genome assembly GCF_023897955.1 of Schistocerca gregaria. Lineage (NCBI taxonomy): Eukaryota > Metazoa > Arthropoda > Insecta > Orthoptera > Acrididae > Schistocerca > Schistocerca gregaria. The sequence continues at coordinate 26,109 of NW_026062430.1, forward strand.
CGTTTCTCAATCTCTCTCTTTCCTTCCTTCGGTCTCACACCGCCTAACCGCCGAAACCGTACAGGGTGCGCCCCTGCCTCTTCAGGGCGTACACCACGTCCATGGCCGTCACAGTCTTGCGCTTGGCGTGCTCAGTGTACGTCACCGCGTCGCGGATCACGTTCTCCAGGAACACCTTCAGCACTCCGCGCGTCTCCTCGTAGATCAGACCAGAGATGCGCTTCACGCCGCCCCTGCGCGCCAGGCGGCGGATCGCGGGCTTCGTGATGCCCTGGATGTTGTCGCGCAACACCTTGCGGTGCCGCTTGGCGCCACCCTTGCCGAGCCCCTTTCCTCCCTTGCCGCGGCCTGTCATTCTTCTTCTTCTTCAAGCGTCTCAACCACAATAATATAAAAAACAAGAAAGCAAGGCAAGCTCCTCACCCGGCGCTAGCGAGTCGGCTACGGTTTGTGGCGCCCAGCGCGCGCGCCGCCCCCCTATATAGACTCTGGGGCCCCGCGGCCCGCCCTCCCCTCCCCCCACCACCGCGCACCGAGGGCATATAAGCGCAGCACCCGGGGCGCGCGGGCCCGTTGTCAAGGCAGCACCGGACGCCGTCGCGCACGCATATCCTCCACGCCGCATCCGCATCCGCAGTAGCCATGGCCCGGACAAAGCAAACGGCCCGCAAGTCCACCGGCGGAAAGGCGCCGCGCAAACAGCTCGCCACCAAGGCGGCGAGGAAGAGCGCGCCCGCCACCGGCGGCGTCAAGAAGCCCCACCGCTACAGGCCGGGCACCGTCGCCCTGCGAGAAATCAGGCGCTACCAGAAGAGCACAGAGCTGCTCATCCGCAAGCTGCCATTCCAGCGCCTAGTGCGCGAGATCGCCCAGGACTTCAAGACCGACCTGCGCTTCCAGAGCTCCGCAGTCATGGCCCTGCAGGAGGCCAGCGAGGCCTACCTCGTCGGCCTCTTCGAAGACACCAACCTGTGCGCAATCCACGCCAAGCGAGTCACCATCATGCCCAAGGACATCCAGCTCGCGCGCCGCATCCGCGGCGAGCGCGCCTAAACCCGCACACCGCCAAACAAACAAAACGGCCCTTTTCAGGGCCACTAACGTCTCTCCGTCGCGAGCAAAACTTTGTCGGTCGCAACGACTAGTTCCCCACTCACTCTCCAGTCCAGTCCAGTCGTCCCACCCCCGGCCCGGCCCGGCCCGGCGCCGCCGTTTCCAAAAAAAAAAAAAAAAAAAAAAAAAAGCACCGCACCGGCCGAGCCAAGTCGCAAGCGTCAATAGCGCCACCCACACAGGCCACGGCACAAAACGTGACGCCCGGAAAGCAAAGCAAAGCAAAGCAAAAAAGACTATTCCAAAACCACCACCAAGACAAACAAACAAACGCGGCGCAAAATAAATAGGTAAAAATAATAAAAGTAAATACACTTTATGTAACACCAACCGCGGCGCCGCCGCCCACGCCCGCCAACGACCCCACAATCCAACCACCGCGGCACGCAAACACCATCCACACATGAAACAAACAAACAAACGCCAGCAAGCAAGACAGACAGACAAGGCAACCGACCGACCACGACACGACAATCAACACCTTCCCGACGTGCTTTGATGGCCCTGAGAAGGGCCGTTTTTGTTTTTGTCCGGGACCGCGCGACAGCCTCTGGTTGCGCGCCGGCCACCAGGCGACGGTGTCAACCGCCAACCCTTCCCTGCCCTTTTTACTTCTTCTTCTTGGGCGAAGCCTTCGCCTTAGACGGCGTCGCCGTCGCCTTCTTCGGGCGCGGCGCCTTCGGCTTCTTCGTCGGAACCTTGGCGGCCTTCTTCGCCTTCGACGGCGACTTGGCCTTGGCCGGCTTGGCCGCAGCCGCCTTCTTCGCACCCGCGGGAGCGGCCGACGCCGCAGACGCCTTCTTGGCGGCGCCCGCCTTCCGACCGGTCGCCGCCTTCACGCCGCCAGCCTTCTTTGCGCCGGCCGCACGGGCCCCCTTCTTCTCCTTGCTGGCCGGAGCGGCGCGCTTCTTCTTCGCACCACCGCCGCCACCACGAGCCTTGCCGCCCTCGGCCGCCCCGCCGCCGGCGCCGGCAAGCTTGAAAGAGCCCGACGCGCCCTTCCCCTTCGTCTGCACCAGCTCGCCAGCCACGACGGCCGACTTGAGGTACTTCTTGATAAAGGGCGCCAGCTTAACACGCGATCTAGTGT
>NW_026062431.1:5000-7500 GCF_023897955.1 Schistocerca gregaria
CGTTGGCCCTTAACCTAACCCACGTTGGCCCTTAACCTAACCCACGTTGGCCCTTAACCTAACCCACGTTGGCCCTTAACCTAACCCACGTTGGCCCTTAACCTAACCCACGTTGGCCCTTAACCTAACCCACGTTGGCCCTTAACCTAACCCACGTTGGCCCTTAACCTAACCCACGTTGGCCCTTAACCTAACCCACGTTGGCCCTTAACCTAACCCACGTTGGCCCTTAACCTAACCCACGTTGGCCCTTAACCTAACCCACGTTGGCCCTTAACCTAACCCACGTTGGCCCCTTAACCTAACCCACGTTGGCCCTTAACCTAACCCACGTTGGCCCCTTAACCTAACCCACGTTGGCACCTTAACCTAAGTTACGCTGCACCTTAACCCAAGTTACGCTGCACCTTAACCCAAGTTACGCTGCACCTTAACCCAAGTTACGCTGCACCTTAACCCAAGTTACGCTGCACCTTAACCCAAGTTACGCTGCACCTTAACCCAAGTTACGCTGCACCTTAACCCAAGTTACGCTGCACCTTAACCCAAGTTACGCTGCACCTTAACCCAAGTTACGCTGCACCTTAACCCAAGTTACGCTGCACCTTAACCCAAGTTACGCTGCACCTTAACCCAAGTTACGCTGCACCTTAACCCAAGTTACGCTGCACCTTAACCCAAGTTACGCTGCACCTTAACCCAAGTTACGCTGCACCTTAACCCAAGTTACGCTGCACCTTAACCCAAGTTACGCTGCACCTTAACCCAAGTTACGCTGCACCTTAACCTAAGTTACGCTGCACCTTAACCTAACTTACGCTGCACCTTAACCTAACTTACGCTGCACCTTAACCTAACTTACGCTGCACCTTAACCTAACTTACGCTGCACCTTAACCTAACTTACGCTGCACCTTAACCTAACTTACGCTGCACCTTAACCTAACTTACGCTGCACCTTAACCTAACTTACGCTGCACCTTAACCTAACTTACGCTGCACCTTAACCTAACTTACGCTGCACCTTAACCTAACTTACACTGCACCTTAACTGTCACATGTAACGTCACAGGAATGTAGCTTTGCCTAACAGCAACCCTCTGAACATAGTTCACTGCTTGGATCCTCTGGTGTCATGTGTATTTCTTGATGCCATGGTGCGTACCCTCACATAAAGGTCTTTCGAGTGTTGCGTACTACACACGCGAGACAGATATATCGCCCTCCCCTCCTGCCCTTCCAAGCTGGTCGGTCAGGCGTTTGTTTGTGAAATGAGCCTTGCAGCTGTTCAGTTGCATTCGGTTGTCGATGCAGTCAGTGTACGTTGTGGTACGGCCTGTGTGGACTGTCCGCTGATGTACGCGTAACCCACACTGATCATCCGTCGTTACGTACTGAGTGACATAATGTGGCACATGCTTGACCGTACACCGGCTGCGCCCTACAATGGCGAATCATAAGGGCCATATGTTGTGCACGATGCTACTTGTCTCGTCTCCCCATTACAGCGAGATTGCACTGTTGTACGCCGTACAGACATGTGGTAGGTAGGTACGGACGAAAGTATTGCATGTTGGCCCCCCCCCCCCCCCCTCCTCCCTCTGCCGGGAATCAGCGTGAGCCGTCTGTTGATGTAGCGACGAGGGTTTTCCTATTTAATCGTATTGCCCCACACAACATGATAGCACGGTGGACCGCGTTCCACATCTGCGACATGCTACAGAGGCCGGTTGACAGTCGACCGCGCAAGGGACATTGCACACGTGCGCGGACCATCTTCCACGTGTTCTCTCGTGTACATGCCGCAGTGTGTATGTGGGCTGATGTAGCGTGTCGTGACACATAACATGCAGGCATGCCAGAATCGTAGATTTCGCAAATGTAGATTGACGTATACGTTTGCTGCCAAAGATCCGCAAATGAACTGGAAATCAGTTGTTGAGCGGTTGTTCGCGCTGCAGGTGCATCGGTGATAGCGACGATCGGTACATCTATGAACCGGTTGTTTCGGCGGTACCCGCCATGCCCCCGAACCTGAGTTGGCCATGTGGGTATGAAGCGATACGAGGCTGTGGCTTGGCGGGACAGTCCCCGGCCGGTGAGGGGGGGCCGCCCGGCGTGCTGGCCGCGCGCTGCGTGAGCGCACGCACTACAGCCGGCTGGTGGGGGGCGCCCAGTGGCAGGAGCGCCGGCCGACGGGCCCGGCTGGCGTCCCAGCTATGCGCCGGCGCACCCTGCGCGCGGCGCCAGGCGGCCAAAGTGGGTTCTGCCGAGCCCGGTGCGAAGCGCGGTGGACATCTGCAGTGTGCTGGTCCGATTGCGGACTGTGTGCGTTGAGGATGCGCCGCCGCCCGGCACTCGGCGTCGCGACGCCGTCTGCTGCTCGGTCGCCCCCAGCGGTTCTCGCAGGTGGTTTGTATCGCAGCTCTGCGGACGTGTTGGCGCGTGCGCTGTGCTGGGAGAGTTCGCTTCTGCACCCAAGTGGGGCTTTGCCCTTCTGT
>NW_026062431.1:17500-20000 GCF_023897955.1 Schistocerca gregaria
ACCTTAACCTAACTTACGCTGCACCTTAACCTAACTTACGCTGCACCTTAACCTAACTTACGCTGCACCTTAACCTAACTTACACTGCACCTTAACTGTCACATGTAACGTCACAGGAATGTAGCTTTGCCTAACAGCAACCCTCTGAACATAGTTCACTGCTTGGATCCTCTGGTGTCATGTGTATTTCTTGATGCCATGGTGCGTACCCTCACATAAAGGTCTTTCGAGTGTTGCGTACTTTCTACACAGTCCCGCTAACCACTGGAAGGGTGTACCGCTACAGAACGAATATCGCCCTCCCCTCCTGCCCTTCCAAGCTGGTCGGTCAGGCGTTTGTTTGTGAAATGAGCCTTGCAGCTGTTCAGTTGCATTCGGTTGTCGATGCAGTCAGTGTACGTTGTGGTACGGCCTGTGTGGACTGTCCGCTGATGTACGCGTAACCCACACTGATCATCCGTCGTTACGTACTGAGTGACATAATGTGGCACATGCTTGACCGTACACCGGCTGCGCCCTACAATGGCGAATCATAAGAGCCATATGTTGTGCACGATGCTACTTGTCTCGTCTCCCCATTACAGCGAGATTGCACTGTTGTACGCCGTACAGACATGTGGTAGGTAGGTACGGACGAAAGTATTGCATGTTGGCCCCCCCCCCCCCCCTCCTCCCTCTGCCGGGAATCAGCGTGAGCCGTCTGTTGATGTAGCGACGAGGGTTTTCCTATTTAATCGTATTGCCCCACACAACATGATAGCACGGTGGACCGCGTTCCACATCTGCGACATGCTACAGAGGCCGGTTGACAGTCGACCGCGCAAGGGACATTGCACACGTGCGCGGACCATCTTCCACGTGTTCTCTCGTGTACATGCCGCAGTGTGTATGTGGGCTGATGTAGCGTGTCGTGACACATAACATGCAGGCATGCCAGAATCGTAGATTTCGCAAATGTAGATTGACGTATACGTTTGCTGCCAAAGATCCGCAAATGAACTGGAAATCAGTTGTTGAGCGGTTGTTCGCGCTGCAGGTGCATCGGTGATAGCGACGATCGGTACATCTATGAACCGGTTGTTTCGGCGGTACCCGCCATGCCCCCGAACCTGAGTTGGCCATGTGGGTATGAAGCGATACGAGGCTGTGGCTTGGCGGGACAGTCCCCGGCCGGTGAGGGGGGGCCGCCCGGCGTGCTGGCCGCGCGCTGCGTGAGCGCACGCACTACAGCCGGCTGGTGGGGGGCGCCCAGTGGCAGGAGCGCCGGCCGACGGGCCCGGCTGGCGTCCCAGCTATGCGCCGGCGCACCCTGCGCGCGGCGCCAGGCGGCCAAAGTGGGTTCTGCCGAGCCCGGTGCGAAGCGCGGTGGACATCTGCAGTGTGCTGGTCCGATTGCGGACTGTGTGCGTTGAGGATGCGCCGCCGCCCGGCACTCGGCGTCGCGACGCCGTCTGCTGCTCGGTCGCCCCCAGCGGTTCTCGCAGGTGGTTTGTATCGCAGCTCTGCGGACGTGTTGGCGCGTGCGCTGTGCTGGGAGAGTTCGCTTCTGCACCCAAGTGGGGCTTTGCCCTTCTGTGGCGCTGGCGTTGGAGCTGCCGGTCACCGTAGGTGGCGCGTGTTGTTTCCCGCCGGCAATGCCACGACAGCACGCTCCCGGGCCTCTGTCGGCAGCGGCAAGCTCAGTTGGGAGCACGGGTGTTCGCACTGAAAGCGTCTACTCGCCCATCTCCGGGCGATTGCGCCTCTCTCGAACCCGACCAAGTACTTAGGACGGCGCTGCGCGCCGCCGGGACCTGAGAGGGTTTCGAGGTGTATCGTGCAGGGGAGCTCAGCCTCCTCCTGTTTGCAGAATAATTGAGCGGACGCTTGCGTGTTCGCGCGGGCCCTCGGGACACACTCCCGGGCGGCCGGCTGCTCAGCTCTCGTTGACGCAGCTCCCTGGTTGATCCTGCCAGTAGTCATATGCTTGTCTCAAAGATTAAGCCATGCATGTCTCAGTACAAGCCGCATTAAGGTGAAACCGCGAATGGCTCATTAAATCAGTTATGGTTCCTTAGATCGTACCCACGTTACTTGGATAACTGTGGTAATTCTAGAGCTAATACATGCAAACAGAGTCCCGACCAGAGATGGAAGGGACGCTTTTATTAGATCAAAACCAATCGGATTGGCTCGTCTGGTCCGTTTGCCTTGGTGACTCTGAATAACTTTGGGCTGATCGCACGGTCCTCGTACCGGCGACGCATCTTTCAAATGTCTGCCTTATCAACTGTCGATGGTAGGTTCTGCGCCTACCATGGTTGTAACGGGTAACGGGGAATCAGGGTTCGATTCCGGAGAGGGAGCCTGAGAAACGGCTACCACATCCAAGGAAGGCAGCAGGCGCGCAAATTACCCACTCCCGGCACGGGGAGGTAGTGACGAAAAATAACGATACGGGACTCATCCGAGGCCCCGTAATCGGAATGAGTACACTTTAAATCCTTTAACGAGTATCTAT
>NW_026062431.1:22500-27500 GCF_023897955.1 Schistocerca gregaria
CCATCCGGCCACTGGCCCCCGCCCTCGGCAGATGGGGCCGGCCGCCCGCGCGGAGCAATCCGCGGCGGGGTCGTGTCCGGTTGCCTTTCCACTCGCCGCGGGGTGGGGCCGTTCCGGAACCGCAGGTTCGGACATTTGGTTCACGCACTCGGCCGAGCGGCCGGTGGTGCGAAGCTACCATCCGTGGGATTAAGCCTGAACGCCTCTAAGGCCGAATCCCGTCTAGCCATTGTGGCAACGATATCGCTAAGGAGTCCCGAGGGTCGAAAGGCTCGAAAGTACGTGACTTTACTAGGCGCGGTCGACCCACGTGGCGCCGCGCCGTACGGGCCCAACTTGTTTGCCGGACGGGGCACTCGGGCGGCGCTGTCTGGGATCTGTTCCCGGCGCCGCCCTGCCCCTACCGGTCGACCATGGGTGTCTATATTTCGATGTCGGGACTCGGAATCGTCTGTAGACGACTTAGGTACCGGGCGGGGTGTTGTACTCGGTAGAGCAGTTGCCACGCTGCGATCTGTTGAGACTCAGCCCTAGCTTGGGGGATTCGTCTTGTCGCGAGACGAGACCCCCGCGGCTGGGCGCCAGGGGCACGTGTGCCTTTGGCTTTGTTTTTGTTTTTTTTTTTATTTTGTCTCCCGTACCCCTGGGCGTATCGGTTGGGCCGGGAGGCCACCCACCCACCCACCCACCCACCCACCCACCCACCCACCCACCCACTCCGCTGCATTCGGTGCGGCGGGCTGAGGCGTATCGGTTTTGCGGCCGCCTCCCCCTCCCCCGCCCCCGCACAACCACCCCCTCTCCCTTGTTCCCCTGGCGTGGGTGCTGCGATGGGTGCCGCCTCCGTGCGCGCGGGAGCGGCGGGGGCGGCGTCGGCGGCCGGGCGCGCAGTGTACTGCCGCACTACAGCATATCGCTTTGTCTGCCAGGCGGGCGTCGCGTGGAGGCGGCGGCGGCGTCGCGTGGGTGCCGTGCGGCGCCGCGTGGTAACGTAGCGCCCACCGCAGTGCGGTGAACTACAATACCTCCACACCATGGATGTGAAATAAAATATAATAACACATGATGCTCCGCAAGAAAATAGACTTGGGATAGGGTGTGTCGTTGGCAAGTCCCCGGGGCGGTTAGTGTGGGTGGTGATAAGTCCGTAGGAGGGGAGCCACCTGTGCGAATGTCGGTAAACTAGTTTCGCATGTGGCCCACAGACTGTGCCTCCATCTACAGGAATCTCCCGAGACTAGGTCCGGCGCAGAACACGGCCACCTACTGGTCCGTCCCGACGACGATACCGCCCTCTATGAGACGGCCGGCGGACTATGATGTCGATGTCGCCTACAGCGCCCGCTTGACGACCCAGAGTAAAACGCCTGCTGCACCCCCTCTTCACGGCAGGTGACGCAAATCGAGTCAAAAGTGGTGGACCGACGGTCACTCCAGCCGCACCTGTGAATGCGCCACCCCCACCGCCCGACTCGCAACTCGAGCGGATGTACGGCGGACTTTTCCCGCAATCGTACATTGCAGTCCACCCCTATATCTTCCACTTCATGAAGAGTTATCTCCCAAAAGCCAAAGTCCCGCTGTCCCAATACATGCTCTGGACGGCGGGCCGCGAGACGTGACGCCCGGTGGCAAAGAGTGCGCCGCTGAGGATATAGAGGGTCCGTCCCCCCGCACAGTGGTGACGGTGTGCGGGTAGTGTTTCCGACACCGCTTCCTGCGGTGGCAACGCTGGGGCAGAGTCGATACTCGCCCACTGGTGGAAGGTAAGCATTCTGCTTTACATCAGTACATAACTAATATTTCAGTCGTCTGACGTCCCTGCTTAGTAAATGATGCAGGACCACATACATAGATGATACATACTGTAAACTGGGGAGGACAGTGTGAACCGCACTCGACCCAGTCACCCTATCTCACAGTCCACTCTGTGTGTAACAAAGCGAAAGCACCAAAGCACTATCGTTCAACAACATCCATTTTATCCTCGCTGCCACAGGACACTATCCAAAGAACGACAAGAGGAACGTCACGTCCACTAATAAGACAGAATGTCTCACACCACCCGCAAACAACGCAGCTCAAATCAGCCAGCAACACCCACAGTGGTCCACCCAGTATCAACACAGGACGCAACGCCACGCCACAACACAAAAGGTACAAGTAATAAAATACCCTTTGGCCACACTCCTTATAAAGGCATCGAACCAACCCACCACCTGACACCAGCCAAACGTACATCCTGATTTGACACATCTCTGGCAACCTAACCCACGTTGGCCCTTAACCTAACCCACGTTGGCCCTTAACCTAACCCACGTTGGCCCTTAACCTAACCCACGTTGGCCCTTAACCTAACCCACGTTGGCCCTTAACCTAACCCACGTTGGCCCTTAACCTAACCCACGTTGGCCCTTAACCTAACCCACGTTGGCCCTTAACCTAACCCACGTTGGCCCTTAACCTAACCCACGTTGGCCCTTAACCTAACCCACGTTGGCCCTTAACCTAACCCACGTTGGCCCTTAACCTAACCCACGTTGGCCCTTAACCTAACCCACGTTGGCCCTTAACCTAACCCACGTTGGCCCTTAACCTAACCCACGTTGGCCCTTAACCTAACCCACGTTGGCCCTTAACCTAACCCACGTTGGCCCTTAACCTAACCCACGTTGGCCCTTAACCTAACCCACGTTGGCCCTTAACCTAACCCACGTTGGCCCTTAACCTAACCCACGTTGGCCCTTAACCTAACCCACGTTGGCCCTTAACCTAACCCACGTTGGCCCTTAACCTAACCCACGTTGGCCCTTAACCTAACCCACGTTGGCCCTTAACCTAACCCACGTTGGCCCCTTAACCTAACCCACGTTGGCACCTTAACCTAAGTTACGCTGCACCTTAACCTAAGTTACGCTGCACCTTAACCCAAGTTACGCTGCACCTTAACCCAAGTTACGCTGCACCTTAACCCAAGTTACGCTGCACCTTAACCCAAGTTACGCTGCACCTTAACCCAAGTTACGCTGCACCTTAACCCAAGTTACGCTGCACCTTAACCCAAGTTACGCTGCACCTTAACCCAAGTTACGCTGCACCTTAACCCAAGTTACGCTGCACCTTAACCCAAGTTACGCTGCACCTTAACCCAAGTTACGCTGCACCTTAACCCAAGTTACGCTGCACCTTAACCCAAGTTACGCTGCACCTTAACCCAAGTTACGCTGCACCTTAACCCAAGTTACGCTGCACCTTAACCCAAGTTACGCTGCACCTTAACCCAAGTTACGCTGCACCTTAACCCAAGTTACGCTGCACCTTAACCCAAGTTACGCTGCACCTTAACCCAAGTTACGCTGCACCTTAACCCAAGTTACGCTGCACCTTAACCCAAGTTACGCTGCACCTTAACCCAAGTTACGCTGCACCTTAACCCAAGTTACGCTGCACCTTAACCCAAGTTACGCTGCACCTTAACCCAAGTTACGCTGCACCTTAACCCAAGTTACGCTGCACCTTAACCTAACTTACGCTGCACCTTAACCTAACTTACGCTGCACCTTAACCTAACTTACGCTGCACCTTAACCTAACTTACGCTGCACCTTAACCTAACTTACACTGCACCTTAACTGTCACATGTAACGTCACAGGAATGTAGCTTTGCCTAACAGCAACCCTCTGAACATAGTTCACTGCTTGGATCCTCTGGTGTCATGTGTATTTCTTGATGCCATGGTGCGTACCCTCACATAAAGGTCTTTCGAGTGTTGCGTACTTTCTACACAGTCCCGCTAACCACTGGAAGGGTGTACCGCTACAGAACGAATATCGCCCTCCCCTCCTGCCCTTCCAAGCTGGTCGGTCAGGCGTTTGTTTGTGAAATGAGCCTTGCAGCTGTTCAGTTGCATTCGGTTGTCGATGCAGTCAGTGTACGTTGTGGTACGGCCTGTGTGGACTGTCCGCTGATGTACGCGTAACCCACACTGATCATCCGTCGTTACGTACTGAGTGACATAATGTGGCACATGCTTGACCGTACACCGGCTGCGCCCTACAATGGCGAATCATAAGGGCCATATGTTGTGCACGATGCTACTTGTCTCGTCTCCCCATTACAGCGAGATTGCACTGTTGTACGCCGTACAGACATGTGGTAGGTAGGTACGGACGAAAGTATTGCATGTTGGCCCCCCCCCCCCCCCCTCCTCCCTCTGCCGGGAATCAGCGTGAGCCGTCTGTTGATGTAGCGACGAGGGTTTTCCTATTTAATCGTATTGCCCCACACAACATGATAGCACGGTGGACCGCGTTCCACATCTGCGACATGCTACAGAGGCCGGTTGACAGTCGACCGCGCAAGGGACATTGCACACGTGCGCGGACCATCTTCCACGTGTTCTCTCGTGTACATGCCGCAGTGTGTATGTGGGCTGATGTAGCGTGTCGTGACACATAACATGCAGGCATGCCAGAATCGTAGATTTCGCAAATGTAGATTGACGTATACGTTTGCTGCCAAAGATCCGCAAATGAACTGGAAATCAGTTGTTGAGCGGTTGTTCGCGCTGCAGGTGCATCGGTGATAGCGACGATCGGTACATCTATGAACCGGTTGTTTCGGCGGTACCCGCCATGCCCCCGAACCTGAGTTGGCCATGTGGGTATGAAGCGATACGAGGCTGTGGCTTGGCGGGACAGTCCCCGGCCGGTGAGGGGGGGCCGCCCGGCGTGCTGGCCGCGCGCTGCGTGAGCGCACGCACTACAGCCGGCTGGTGGGGGGCGCCCAGTGGCAGGAGCGCCGGCCGACGGGCCCGGCTGGCGTCCCAGCTATGCGCCGGCGCACCCTGCGCGCGGCGCCAGGCGGCCAAAGTGGGTTCTGCCGAGCCCGGTGCGAAGCGCGGTGGACATCTGCAGTGTGCTGGTCCGATTGCGGACTGTGTGCGTTGAGGATGCGCCGCCGCCCGGCACTCGGCGTCGCGACGCCGTCTGCTGCTCGGT
>NW_026062431.1:37500-40000 GCF_023897955.1 Schistocerca gregaria
GTTACGCTGCACCTTAACCCAAGTTACGCTGCACCTTAACCCAAGTTACGCTGCACCTTAACCTAACTTACGCTGCACCTTAACCTAACTTACGCTGCACCTTAACCTAACTTACGCTGCACCTTAACCTAACTTACGCTGCACCTTAACCTAACTTACACTGCACCTTAACTGTCACATGTAACGTCACAGGAATGTAGCTTTGCCTAACAGCAACCCTCTGAACATAGTTCACTGCTTGGATCCTCTGGTGTCATGTGTATTTCTTGATGCCATGGTGCGTACCCTCACATAAAGGTCTTTCGAGTGTTGCGTACTTTCTACACAGTCCCGCTAACCACTGGAAGGGTGTACCGCTACAGAACGAATATCGCCCTCCCCTCCTGCCCTTCCAAGCTGGTCGGTCAGGCGTTTGTTTGTGAAATGAGCCTTGCAGCTGTTCAGTTGCATTCGGTTGTCGATGCAGTCAGTGTACGTTGTGGTACGGCCTGTGTGGACTGTCCGCTGATGTACGCGTAACCCACACTGATCATCCGTCGTTACGTACTGAGTGACATAATGTGGCACATGCTTGACCGTACACCGGCTGCGCCCTACAATGGCGAATCATAAGGGCCATATGTTGTGCACGATGCTACTTGTCTCGTCTCCCCATTACAGCGAGATTGCACTGTTGTACGCCGTACAGACATGTGGTAGGTAGGTACGGACGAAAGTATTGCATGTTGGCCCCCCCCCCCCCTCCTCCCTCTGCCGGGAATCAGCGTGAGCCGTCTGTTGATGTAGCGACGAGGGTTTTCCTATTTAATCGTATTGCCCCACACAACATGATAGCACGGTGGACCGCGTTCCACATCTGCGACATGCTACAGAGGCCGGTTGACAGTCGACCGCGCAAGGGACATTGCACACGTGCGCGGACCATCTTCCACGTGTTCTCTCGTGTACATGCCGCAGTGTGTATGTGGGCTGATGTAGCGTGTCGTGACACATAACATGCAGGCATGCCAGAATCGTAGATTTCGCAAATGTAGATTGACGTATACGTTTGCTGCCAAAGATCCGCAAATGAACTGGAAATCAGTTGTTGAGCGGTTGTTCGCGCTGCAGGTGCATCGGTGATAGCGACGATCGGTACATCTATGAACCGGTTGTTTCGGCGGTACCCGCCATGCCCCCGAACCTGAGTTGGCCATGTGGGTATGAAGCGATACGAGGCTGTGGCTTGGCGGGACAGTCCCCGGCCGGTGAGGGGGGGCCGCCCGGCGTGCTGGCCGCGCGCTGCGTGAGCGCACGCACTACAGCCGGCTGGTGGGGGGCGCCCAGTGGCAGGAGCGCCGGCCGACGGGCCCGGCTGGCGTCCCAGCTATGCGCCGGCGCACCCTGCGCGCGGCGCCAGGCGGCCAAAGTGGGTTCTGCCGAGCCCGGTGCGAAGCGCGGTGGACATCTGCAGTGTGCTGGTCCGATTGCGGACTGTGTGCGTTGAGGATGCGCCGCCGCCCGGCACTCGGCGTCGCGACGCCGTCTGCTGCTCGGTCGCCCCCAGCGGTTCTCGCAGGTGGTTTGTATCGCAGCTCTGCGGACGTGTTGGCGCGTGCGCTGTGCTGGGAGAGTTCGCTTCTGCACCCAAGTGGGGCTTTGCCCTTCTGTGGCGCTGGCGTTGGAGCTGCCGGTCACCGTAGGTGGCGCGTGTTGTTTCCCGCCGGCAATGCCACGACAGCACGCTCCCGGGCCTCTGTCGGCAGCGGCAAGCTCAGTTGGGAGCACGGGTGTTCGCACTGAAAGCGTCTACTCGCCCATCTCCGGGCGATTGCGCCTCTCTCGAACCCGACCAAGTACTTAGGACGGCGCTGCGCGCCGCCGGGACCTGAGAGGGTTTCGAGGTGTATCGTGCAGGGGAGCTCAGCCTCCTCCTGTTTGCAGAATAATTGAGCGGACGCTTGCGTGTTCGCGCGGGCCCTCGGGACACACTCCCGGGCGGCCGGCTGCTCAGCTCTCGTTGACGCAGCTCCCTGGTTGATCCTGCCAGTAGTCATATGCTTGTCTCAAAGATTAAGCCATGCATGTCTCAGTACAAGCCGCATTAAGGTGAAACCGCGAATGGCTCATTAAATCAGTTATGGTTCCTTAGATCGTACCCACGTTACTTGGATAACTGTGGTAATTCTAGAGCTAATACATGCAAACAGAGTCCCGACCAGAGATGGAAGGGACGCTTTTATTAGATCAAAACCAATCGGATTGGCTCGTCTGGTCCGTTTGCCTTGGTGACTCTGAATAACTTTGGGCTGATCGCACGGTCCTCGTACCGGCGACGCATCTTTCAAATGTCTGCCTTATCAACTGTCGATGGTAGGTTCTGCGCCTACCATGGTTGTAACGGGTAACGGGGAATCAGGGTTCGATTCCGGAGAGGGAGCCTGAGAAACGGCTACCACATCCAAGGAAGGCAGCAGGCGCGCAAATTACCCACTCCCGGCACGGGGAGGTAGTGACGAAA
>NW_026062431.1:47500-52500 GCF_023897955.1 Schistocerca gregaria
AGAGTCGATACTCGCCCACTGGTGGAAGGTAAGCATTCTGCTTTACATCAGTACATAACTAATATTTCAGTCGTCTGACGTCCCTGCTTAGTAAATGATGCAGGACCACATACATAGATGATACATACTGTAAACTGGGGAGGACAGTGTGAACCGCACTCGACCCAGTCACCCTATCTCACAGTCCACTCTGTGTGTAACAAAGCGAAAGCACCAAAGCACTATCGTTCAACAACATCCATTTTATCCTCGCTGCCACAGGACACTATCCAAAGAACGACAAGAGGAACGTCACGTCCACTAATAAGACAGAATGTCTCACACCACCCGCAAACAACGCAGCTCAAATCAGCCAGCAACACCCACAGTGGTCCACACAGTATCAACACAGGACGCAACGCCACGCCACAACACAAAAGGTACAAGTAATAAAATACCCTTTGGCCACACTCCTTATAAAGGCATCGAACCAACCCACCACCTGACACCAGCCAAACGTACATCCTGATTTGACACATCTCTGGCAACCTAACCCACGTTGGCCCTTAACCTAACCCACGTTGGCCCTTAACCTAACCCACGTTGGCCCTTAACCTAACCCACGTTGGCCCTTAACCTAACCCACGTTGGCCCTTAACCTAACCCACGTTGGCCCTTAACCTAACCCACGTTGGCCCTTAACCTAACCCACGTTGGCCCTTAACCTAACCCACGTTGGCCCTTAACCTAACCCACGTTGGCCCTTAACCTAACCCACGTTGGCCCTTAACCTAACCCACGTTGGCCCTTAACCTAACCCACGTTGGCCCTTAACCTAACCCACGTTGGCCCTTAACCTAACCCACGTTGGCCCTTAACCTAACCCACGTTGGCCCTTAACCTAACCCACGTTGGCCCTTAACCTAACCCACGTTGGCCCTTAACCTAACCCACGTTGGCCCTTAACCTAACCCACGTTGGCCCTTAACCTAACCCACGTTGGCCCTTAACCTAACCCACGTTGGCCCTTAACCTAACCCACGTTGGCCCTTAACCTAACCCACGTTGGCCCTTAACCTAACCCACGTTGGCCCTTAACCTAACCCACGTTGGCCCCTTAACCTAACCCACGTTGGCACCTTAACCCAAGTTACGCTGCACCTTAACCCAAGTTACGCTGCACCTTAACCCAAGTTACGCTGCACCTTAACCCAAGTTACGCTGCACCTTAACCCAAGTTACGCTGCACCTTAACCCAAGTTACGCTGCACCTTAACCCAAGTTACGCTGCACCTTAACCCAAGTTACGCTGCACCTTAACCCAAGTTACGCTGCACCTTAACCCAAGTTACGCTGCACCTTAACCCAAGTTACGCTGCACCTTAACCCAAGTTACGCTGCACCTTAACCCAAGTTACGCTGCACCTTAACCCAAGTTACGCTGCACCTTAACCCAAGTTACGCTGCACCTTAACCCAAGTTACGCTGCACCTTAACCCAAGTTACGCTGCACCTTAACCCAAGTTACGCTGCACCTTAACCCAAGTTACGCTGCACCTTAACCCAAGTTACGCTGCACCTTAACCCAAGTTACGCTGCACCTTAACCCAAGTTACGCTGCACCTTAACCCAAGTTACGCTGCACCTTAACCCAAGTTACGCTGCACCTTAACCTAACTTACGCTGCACCTTAACCTAACTTACGCTGCACCTTAACCTAACTTACGCTGCACCTTAACCTAACTTACACTGCACCTTAACTGTCACATGTAACGTCACAGGAATGTAGCTTTGCCTAACAGCAACCCTCTGAACATAGTTCACTGCTTGGATCCTCTGGTGTCATGTGTATTTCTTGATGCCATGGTGCGTACCCTCACATAAAGGTCTTTCGAGTGTTGCGTACTTTCTACACAGTCCCGCTAACCACTGGAAGGGTGTACCGCTACAGAACGAATATCGCCCTCCCCTCCTGCCCTTCCAAGCTGGTCGGTCAGGCGTTTGTTTGTGAAATGAGCCTTGCAGCTGTTCAGTTGCATTCGGTTGTCGATGCAGTCAGTGTACGTTGTGGTACGGCCTGTGTGGACTGTCCGCTGATGTACGCGTAACCCACACTGATCATCCGTCGTTACGTACTGAGTGACATAATGTGGCACATGCTTGACCGTACACCGGCTGCGCCCTACAATGGCGAATCATAAGGGCCATATGTTGTGCACGATGCTACTTGTCTCGTCTCCCCATTACAGCGAGATTGCACTGTTGTACGCCGTACAGACATGTGGTAGGTAGGTACGGACGAAAGTATTGCATGTTGGCCCCCCCCCCCCCCTCCTCCCTCTGCCGGGAATCAGCGTGAGCCGTCTGTTGATGTAGCGACGAGGGTTTTCCTATTTAATCGTATTGCCCCACACAACATGATAGCACGGTGGACCGCGTTCCACATCTGCGACATGCTACAGAGGCCGGTTGACAGTCGACCGCGCAAGGGACATTGCACACGTGCGCGGACCATCTTCCACGTGTTCTCTCGTGTACATGCCGCAGTGTGTATGTGGGCTGATGTAGCGTGTCGTGACACATAACATGCAGGCATGCCAGAATCGTAGATT
This sequence comes from Schistocerca gregaria, assembly GCF_023897955.1. Classification (NCBI taxonomy): domain Eukaryota; kingdom Metazoa; phylum Arthropoda; class Insecta; order Orthoptera; family Acrididae; genus Schistocerca; species Schistocerca gregaria. The sequence continues at coordinate 50,092 of NW_026062431.1, forward strand.
TCGCAAATGTAGATTGACGTATACGTTTGCTGCCAAAGATCCGCAAATGAACTGGAAATCAGTTGTTGAGCGGTTGTTCGCGCTGCAGGTGCATCGGTGATAGCGACGATCGGTACATCTATGAACCGGTTGTTTCGGCGGTACCCGCCATGCCCCCGAACCTGAGTTGGCCATGTGGGTATGAAGCGATACGAGGCTGTGGCTTGGCGGGACAGTCCCCGGCCGGTGAGGGGGGGCCGCCCGGCGTGCTGGCCGCGCGCTGCGTGAGCGCACGCACTACAGCCGGCTGGTGGGGGGCGCCCAGTGGCAGGAGCGCCGGCCGACGGGCCCGGCTGGCGTCCCAGCTATGCGCCGGCGCACCCTGCGCGCGGCGCCAGGCGGCCAAAGTGGGTTCTGCCGAGCCCGGTGCGAAGCGCGGTGGACATCTGCAGTGTGCTGGTCCGATTGCGGACTGTGTGCGTTGAGGATGCGCCGCCGCCCGGCACTCGGCGTCGCGACGCCGTCTGCTGCTCGGTCGCCCCCAGCGGTTCTCGCAGGTGGTTTGTATCGCAGCTCTGCGGACGTGTTGGCGCGTGCGCTGTGCTGGGAGAGTTCGCTTCTGCACCCAAGTGGGGCTTTGCCCTTCTGTGGCGCTGGCGTTGGAGCTGCCGGTCACCGTAGGTGGCGCGTGTTGTTTCCCGCCGGCAATGCCACGACAGCACGCTCCCGGGCCTCTGTCGGCAGCGGCAAGCTCAGTTGGGAGCACGGGTGTTCGCACTGAAAGCGTCTACTCGCCCATCTCCGGGCGATTGCGCCTCTCTCGAACCCGACCAAGTACTTAGGACGGCGCTGCGCGCCGCCGGGACCTGAGAGGGTTTCGAGGTGTATCGTGCAGGGGAGCTCAGCCTCCTCCTGTTTGCAGAATAATTGAGCGGACGCTTGCGTGTTCGCGCGGGCCCTCGGGACACACTCCCGGGCGGCCGGCTGCTCAGCTCTCGTTGACGCAGCTCCCTGGTTGATCCTGCCAGTAGTCATATGCTTGTCTCAAAGATTAAGCCATGCATGTCTCAGTACAAGCCGCATTAAGGTGAAACCGCGAATGGCTCATTAAATCAGTTATGGTTCCTTAGATCGTACCCACGTTACTTGGATAACTGTGGTAATTCTAGAGCTAATACATGCAAACAGAGTCCCGACCAGAGATGGAAGGGACGCTTTTATTAGATCAAAACCAATCGGATTGGCTCGTCTGGTCCGTTTGCCTTGGTGACTCTGAATAACTTTGGGCTGATCGCACGGTCCTCGTACCGGCGACGCATCTTTCAAATGTCTGCCTTATCAACTGTCGATGGTAGGTTCTGCGCCTACCATGGTTGTAACGGGTAACGGGGAATCAGGGTTCGATTCCGGAGAGGGAGCCTGAGAAACGGCTACCACATCCAAGGAAGGCAGCAGGCGCGCAAATTACCCACTCCCGGCACGGGGAGGTAGTGACGAAAAATAACGATACGGGACTCATCCGAGGCCCCGTAATCGGAATGAGTACACTTTAAATCCTTTAACGAGTATCTATTGGAGGGCAAGTCTGGTGCCAGCAGCCGCGGTAATTCCAGCTCCAATAGCGTATATTAAAGTTGTTGCGGTTAAAAAGCTCGTAGTTGGATTTGTGTCCCACGCTGTTGGTTCACCGCCCGTCGGTGTTTAACTGGCATGTATCGTGGGACGTCCTGCCGGTGGGGCGAGCCGAAGGCGTGCTTGCGCGTCCCGAGGCGGACCCCGTTGAAATCCTACCAGGGTGCTCTTAGTTGAGTGTCTCGGTGGGCCGGCACGTTTACTTTGAACAAATTAGAGTGCTTAAAGCAGGCAAGCCCGCCTGAATACTGTGTGCATGGAATAATGGAATAGGACCTCGGTTCTATTTTGTTGGTTTTCGGAACCCGAGGTAATGATTAATAGGGACAGGCGGGGGCATTCGTATTGCGACGTTAGAGGTGAAATTCTTGGATCGTCGCAAGACGAACAGAAGCGAAAGCATTTGCCAAGTATGTTTTCATTAATCAAGAACGAAAGTTAGAGGTTCGAAGGCGATCAGATACCGCCCTAGTTCTAACCATAAACGATGCCAGCCAGCGATCCGCCGCAGTTCCTCCGATGACTCGGCGGGCAGCCTCCGGGAAACCAAAGCTTTTGGGTTCCGGGGGAAGTATGGTTGCAAAGCTGAAACTTAAAGGAATTGACGGAAGGGCACCACCAGGAGTGGAGCCTGCGGCTTAATTTGACTCAACACGGGAAACCTCACCAGGCCCGGACACCGGAAGGATTGACAGATTGATAGCTCTTTCTTGATTCGGTGGGTGGTGGTGCATGGCCGTTCTTAGTTGGTGGAGCGATTTGTCTGGTTAATTCCGATAACGAACGAGACTCTAGCCT
>NW_026062431.1:60000-62500 GCF_023897955.1 Schistocerca gregaria
TTAACCTAACCCACGTTGGCCCTTAACCTAACCCACGTTGGCCCTTAACCTAACCCACGTTGGCCCTTAACCTAACCCACGTTGGCCCTTAACCTAACCCACGTTGGCCCTTAACCTAACCCACGTTGGCCCTTAACCTAACCCACGTTGGCCCCTTAACCTAACCCACGTTGGCACCTTAACCTAAGTTACGCTGCACCTTAACCCAAGTTACGCTGCACCTTAACCCAAGTTACGCTGCACCTTAACCCAAGTTACGCTGCACCTTAACCCAAGTTACGCTGCACCTTAACCCAAGTTACGCTGCACCTTAACCCAAGTTACGCTGCACCTTAACCCAAGTTACGCTGCACCTTAACCCAAGTTACGCTGCACCTTAACCCAAGTTACGCTGCACCTTAACCCAAGTTACGCTGCACCTTAACCCAAGTTACGCTGCACCTTAACCCAAGTTACGCTGCACCTTAACCCAAGTTACGCTGCACCTTAACCCAAGTTACGCTGCACCTTAACCCAAGTTACGCTGCACCTTAACCCAAGTTACGCTGCACCTTAACCCAAGTTACGCTGCACCTTAACCCAAGTTACGCTGCACCTTAACCCAAGTTACGCTGCACCTTAACCCAAGTTACGCTGCACCTTAACCCAAGTTACGCTGCACCTTAACCCAAGTTACGCTGCACCTTAACCCAAGTTACGCTGCACCTTAACCCAAGTTACGCTGCACCTTAACCCAAGTTACGCTGCACCTTAACCTAACTTACGCTGCACCTTAACCTAACTTACGCTGCACCTTAACCTAACTTACGCTGCACCTTAACCTAACTTACACTGCACCTTAACTGTCACATGTAACGTCACAGGAATGTAGCTTTGCCTAACAGCAACCCTCTGAACATAGTTCACTGCTTGGATCCTCTGGTGTCATGTGTATTTCTTGATGCCATGGTGCGTACCCTCACATAAAGGTCTTTCGAGTGTTGCGTACTTTCTACACAGTCCCGCTAACCACTGGAAGGGTGTACCGCTACAGAACGAATATCGCCCTCCCCTCCTGCCCTTCCAAGCTGGTCGGTCAGGCGTTTGTTTGTGAAATGAGCCTTGCAGCTGTTCAGTTGCATTCGGTTGTCGATGCAGTCAGTGTACGTTGTGGTACGGCCTGTGTGGACTGTCCGCTGATGTACGCGTAACCCACACTGATCATCCGTCGTTACGTACTGAGTGACATAATGTGGCACATGCTTGACCGTACACCGGCTGCGCCCTACAATGGCGAATCATAAGGGCCATATGTTGTGCACGATGCTACTTGTCTCGTCTCCCCATTACAGCGAGATTGCACTGTTGTACGCCGTACAGACATGTGGTAGGTAGGTACGGACGAAAGTATTGCATGTTGGCCCCCCCCCCCCCCCCCTCCTCCCTCTGCCGGGAATCAGCGTGAGCCGTCTGTTGATGTAGCGACGAGGGTTTTCCTATTTAATCGTATTGCCCCACACAACATGATAGCACGGTGGACCGCGTTCCACATCTGCGACATGCTACAGAGGCCGGTTGACAGTCGACCGCGCAAGGGACATTGCACACGTGCGCGGACCATCTTCCACGTGTTCTCTCGTGTACATGCCGCAGTGTGTATGTGGGCTGATGTAGCGTGTCGTGACACATAACATGCAGGCATGCCAGAATCGTAGATTTCGCAAATGTAGATTGACGTATACGTTTGCTGCCAAAGATCCGCAAATGAACTGGAAATCAGTTGTTGAGCGGTTGTTCGCGCTGCAGGTGCATCGGTGATAGCGACGATCGGTACATCTATGAACCGGTTGTTTCGGCGGTACCCGCCATGCCCCCGAACCTGAGTTGGCCATGTGGGTATGAAGCGATACGAGGCTGTGGCTTGGCGGGACAGTCCCCGGCCGGTGAGGGGGGGCCGCCCGGCGTGCTGGCCGCGCGCTGCGTGAGCGCACGCACTACAGCCGGCTGGTGGGGGGCGCCCAGTGGCAGGAGCGCCGGCCGACGGGCCCGGCTGGCGTCCCAGCTATGCGCCGGCGCACCCTGCGCGCGGCGCCAGGCGGCCAAAGTGGGTTCTGCCGAGCCCGGTGCGAAGCGCGGTGGACATCTGCAGTGTGCTGGTCCGATTGCGGACTGTGTGCGTTGAGGATGCGCCGCCGCCCGGCACTCGGCGTCGCGACGCCGTCTGCTGCTCGGTCGCCCCCAGCGGTTCTCGCAGGTGGTTTGTATCGCAGCTCTGCGGACGTGTTGGCGCGTGCGCTGTGCTGGGAGAGTTCGCTTCTGCACCCAAGTGGGGCTTTGCCCTTCTGTGGCGCTGGCGTTGGAGCTGCCGGTCACCGTAGGTGGCGCGTGTTGTTTCCCGCCGGCAATGCCACGACAGCACGCTCCCGGGCCTCTGTCGGCAGCGGCAAGCTCAGTTGGGAGCACGGGTGTTCGCACTGAAAGCGTCTACTCGCCCATCTCCGGGCGATTGCGCCTCTCTCGA
>NW_026062431.1:82500-87500 GCF_023897955.1 Schistocerca gregaria
CCTAACCCACGTTGGCCCTTAACCTAACCCACGTTGGCCCTTAACCTAACCCACGTTGGCCCTTAACCTAACCCACGTTGGCCCTTAACCTAACCCACGTTGGCCCTTAACCTAACCCACGTTGGCCCTTAACCTAACCCACGTTGGCCCTTAACCTAACCCACGTTGGCCCTTAACCTAACCCACGTTGGCCCTTAACCTAACCCACGTTGGCCCTTAACCTAACCCACGTTGGCCCTTAACCTAACCCACGTTGGCCCTTAACCTAACCCACGTTGGCCCTTAACCTAACCCACGTTGGCCCTTAACCTAACCCACGTTGGCCCTTAACCTAACCCACGTTGGCCCTTAACCTAACCCACGTTGGCCCTTAACCTAACCCACGTTGGCCCCTTAACCTAACCCACGTTGGCACCTTAACCTAAGTTACGCTGCACCTTAACCTAAGTTACGCTGCACCTTAACCCAAGTTACGCTGCACCTTAACCCAAGTTACGCTGCACCTTAACCCAAGTTACGCTGCACCTTAACCCAAGTTACGCTGCACCTTAACCCAAGTTACGCTGCACCTTAACCCAAGTTACGCTGCACCTTAACCCAAGTTACGCTGCACCTTAACCCAAGTTACGCTGCACCTTAACCCAAGTTACGCTGCACCTTAACCCAAGTTACGCTGCACCTTAACCCAAGTTACGCTGCACCTTAACCCAAGTTACGCTGCACCTTAACCCAAGTTACGCTGCACCTTAACCCAAGTTACGCTGCACCTTAACCCAAGTTACGCTGCACCTTAACCCAAGTTACGCTGCACCTTAACCCAAGTTACGCTGCACCTTAACCCAAGTTACGCTGCACCTTAACCCAAGTTACGCTGCACCTTAACCCAAGTTACGCTGCACCTTAACCCAAGTTACGCTGCACCTTAACCCAAGTTACGCTGCACCTTAACCCAAGTTACGCTGCACCTTAACCCAAGTTACGCTGCACCTTAACCTAACTTACGCTGCACCTTAACCTAACTTACGCTGCACCTTAACCTAACTTACGCTGCACCTTAACCTAACTTACACTGCACCTTAACTGTCACATGTAACGTCACAGGAATGTAGCTTTGCCTAACAGCAACCCTCTGAACATAGTTCACTGCTTGGATCCTCTGGTGTCATGTGTATTTCTTGATGCCATGGTGCGTACCCTCACATAAAGGTCTTTCGAGTGTTGCGTACTTTCTACACAGTCCCGCTAACCACTGGAAGGGTGTACCGCTACAGAACGAATATCGCCCTCCCCTCCTGCCCTTCCAAGCTGGTCGGTCAGGCGTTTGTTTGTGAAATGAGCCTTGCAGCTGTTCAGTTGCATTCGGTTGTCGATGCAGTCAGTGTACGTTGTGGTACGGCCTGTGTGGACTGTCCGCTGATGTACGCGTAACCCACACTGATCATCCGTCGTTACGTACTGAGTGACATAATGTGGCACATGCTTGACCGTACACCGGCTGCGCCCTACAATGGCGAATCATAAGGGCCATATGTTGTGCACGATGCTACTTGTCTCGTCTCCCCATTACAGCGAGATTGCACTGTTGTACGCCGTACAGACATGTGGTAGGTAGGTACGGACGAAAGTATTGCATGTTGGCCCCCCCCCCCCCCTCCTCCCTCTGCCGGGAATCAGCGTGAGCCGTCTGTTGATGTAGCGACGAGGGTTTTCCTATTTAATCGTATTGCCCCACACAACATGATAGCACGGTGGACCGCGTTCCACATCTGCGACATGCTACAGAGGCCGGTTGACAGTCGACCGCGCAAGGGACATTGCACACGTGCGCGGACCATCTTCCACGTGTTCTCTCGTGTACATGCCGCAGTGTGTATGTGGGCTGATGTAGCGTGTCGTGACACATAACATGCAGGCATGCCAGAATCGTAGATTTCGCAAATGTAGATTGACGTATACGTTTGCTGCCAAAGATCCGCAAATGAACTGGAAATCAGTTGTTGAGCGGTTGTTCGCGCTGCAGGTGCATCGGTGATAGCGACGATCGGTACATCTATGAACCGGTTGTTTCGGCGGTACCCGCCATGCCCCCGAACCTGAGTTGGCCATGTGGGTATGAAGCGATACGAGGCTGTGGCTTGGCGGGACAGTCCCCGGCCGGTGAGGGGGGGCCGCCCGGCGTGCTGGCCGCGCGCTGCGTGAGCGCACGCACTACAGCCGGCTGGTGGGGGGCGCCCAGTGGCAGGAGCGCCGGCCGACGGGCCCGGCTGGCGTCCCAGCTATGCGCCGGCGCACCCTGCGCGCGGCGCCAGGCGGCCAAAGTGGGTTCTGCCGAGCCCGGTGCGAAGCGCGGTGGACATCTGCAGTGTGCTGGTCCGATTGCGGACTGTGTGCGTTGAGGATGCGCCGCCGCCCGGCACTCGGCGTCGCGACGCCGTCTGCTGCTCGGTCGCCCCCAGCGGTTCTCGCAGGTGGTTTGTATCGCAGCTCTGCGGACGTGTTGGCGCGTGCGCTGTGCTGGGAGAGTTCGCTTCTGCACCCAAGTGGGGCTTTGCCCTTCTGTGGCGCTGGCGTTGGAGCTGCCGGTCACCGTAGGTGGCGCGTGTTGTTTCCCGCCGGCAATGCCACGACAGCACGCTCCCGGGCCTCTGTCGGCAGCGGCAAGCTCAGTTGGGAGCACGGGTGTTCGCACTGAAAGCGTCTACTCGCCCATCTCCGGGCGATTGCGCCTCTCTCGAACCCGACCAAGTACTTAGGACGGCGCTGCGCGCCGCCGGGACCTGAGAGGGTTTCGAGGTGTATCGTGCAGGGGAGCTCAGCCTCCTCCTGTTTGCAGAATAATTGAGCGGACGCTTGCGTGTTCGCGCGGGCCCTCGGGACACACTCCCGGGCGGCCGGCTGCTCAGCTCTCGTTGACGCAGCTCCCTGGTTGATCCTGCCAGTAGTCATATGCTTGTCTCAAAGATTAAGCCATGCATGTCTCAGTACAAGCCGCATTAAGGTGAAACCGCGAATGGCTCATTAAATCAGTTATGGTTCCTTAGATCGTACCCACGTTACTTGGATAACTGTGGTAATTCTAGAGCTAATACATGCAAACAGAGTCCCGACCAGAGATGGAAGGGACGCTTTTATTAGATCAAAACCAATCGGATTGGCTCGTCTGGTCCGTTTGCCTTGGTGACTCTGAATAACTTTGGGCTGATCGCACGGTCCTCGTACCGGCGACGCATCTTTCAAATGTCTAACTGTCGATGGTAGGTTCTGCGCCTACCATGGTTGTAACGGGTAACGGGGAATCAGGGTTCGATTCCGGAGAGGGAGCCTGAGAAACGGCTACCACATCCAAGGAAGGCAGCAGGCGCGCAAATTACCCACTCCCGGCACGGGGAGGTAGTGACGAAAAATAACGATACGGGACTCATCCGAGGCCCCGTAATCGGAATGAGTACACTTTAAATCCTTTAACGAGTATCTATTGGAGGGCAAGTCTGGTGCCAGCAGCCGCGGTAATTCCAGCTCCAATAGCGTATATTAAAGTTGTTGCGGTTAAAAAGCTCGTAGTTGGATTTGTGTCCCACGCTGTTGGTTCACCGCCCGTCGGTGTTTAACTGGCATGTATCGTGGGACGTCCTGCCGGTGGGGCGAGCCGAAGGGGTGCTTTCGCGTCCCGAGGCGGACCCCGTTTAAATCCTACCAGGGTGCTCTTTGTTGAGTGTCTCGGTGGGCCGGCACGTTTACTTTGAACAAATTAGAGTGCTTAAAGCAGGCAAGCCCGCCTGAATACTGTGTGCATGGAATAATGGAATAGGACCTCGGTTCTATTTTGTTGGTTTTCGGAACCCGAGGTAATGATTAATAGGGACAGGCGGGGGCATTCGTATTGCGACGTTAGAGGTGAAATTCTTGGATCGTCGCAAGACGAACAGAAGCGAAAGCATTTGCCAAGTATGTTTTCATTAATCAAGAACGAAAGTTAGAGGTTCGAAGGCGATCAGATACCGCCCTAGTTCTAACCATAAACGATGCCAGCCAGCGATCCGCCGCAGTTCCTCCGATGACTCGGCGGGCAGCCTCCGGGAAACCAAAGCTTTTGGGTTCCGGGGGAAGTATGGTTGCAAAGCTGAAACTTAAAGGAATTGACGGAAGGGCACCACCAGGAGTGGAGCCTGCGGCTTAATTTGACTCAACACGGGAAACCTCACCAGGCCCGGACACCGGAAGGATTGACAGATTGATAGCTCTTTCTTGATTCGGTGGGTGGTGGTGCATGGCCGTTCTTAGTTGGTGGAGCGATTTGTCTGGTTAATTCCGATAACGAACGAGACTCTAGCCTGCTAACTAGTCGCGTGACATCCTTCGTGCTGTCAGCGATTACTTTTCTTCTTAGAGGGACAGGCGGCTTCTAGCCGCACGAGATTGAGCAATAACAGGTCTGTGATGCCCTTAGATGTTCTGGGCCGCACGCGCGCTACACTGAAGGAATCAGCGTGTCTTCCTAGGCCGAAAGGTCGGGGTAACCCGCTGAACCTCCTTCGTGCTAGGGATTGGGGCTTGCAATTGTTCCCCTATGAACGAGGAATTCCCAGTAAGCGCGAGTCATAAGCTCGCGTTGATTACGTCCCTGCCCTTTGTACACACCGCCCGTCGCTACTACCGATTGAATGATTTAGTGAGGTCTTCGGACTGGTACGCGGCATCGACTCTGTCGTTGCCGATGCTACCGGAAAGATGACCAAACTTGATCATTTAGAGGAAGTAAAAGTCGTAACAAGGTTTCCGTAGGTGAACCTGCGGAAGGATCATTACCGACTAGACTGCATGTCTTTCGATGTGCGTGTCGTGTCGCGCAACACGCTACCTGTACGGCAGTGGCCGTGCGCCGCGTGCGGAACCACGCGTGCCTCTCAAAACTAGCGGAAGTGTTGTTGTTGTGTGGTACGAGCGCTGAAGCTCTGGAGCGGCTGGCCTGCGGTACCTGGCGCCTGGCGCCGGTTTTGAAT
>NW_026062431.1:95000-97500 GCF_023897955.1 Schistocerca gregaria
TAACTGTGGCTGTACCAGTTTATCGCTTAACCTAACTGTGGCTGTACCAGTTTATCGCTTAACCTAACTGTGGCTGTACCAGTTTATCGCTTAACCTAACTGTGGCTGTACCAGATTATCGCTTAACCTAACTGTGGCTGTACCAGATTATCGCTTAACCTAACTGTGGCTGTACCAGATTATCGCTTAACCTAACTGTGGCTGTACCAGATTATCGCTTAACCTAACTGTGGCTGTACCAGATTATCGCTTAACCTAACTCAATTTGTCCCTTAACCTAACTCAATTTGTCCCTTAACCTAACTCAATTTGTCCCTTAACCTAACTCAATTTGTCCCTTAACCTAACTCAATTTGTCCCTTAACCTAACTCAATTTGTCCCTTAACCTAACTCAATTTGTCCCTTAACCTAACTCAATTTGTCCCTTAACCTAACTCAATTTGTCCCTTAACCTAACTCAATTTGTCCCTTAACCTAACTCAATTTGTCCCTTAACCTAACTCAAGTTGTCCCTTAACCTAACTCAAGTTGTCCCTTAACCTAACTCAAGTTGTCCCTTAACCTAACTCAAGTTGTCCCTTAACCTAACTCAAGTTGTCCCTTAACCTAACTCAAGTTGTCCCTTAACCTAACTCAAGTTGTCCCTTAACCTAACTCAAGTTGTCCCTTAACCTAACTCAAGTTGTCCCTTAACCTAACTCAAGTTGTCCCTTAACCTAACTCAAGTTGTCCCTTAACCTAACTCAAGTTGTCCCTTAACCTAACTCAAGTTGTCCCTTAACCTAACTCAAGTTGTCCCTTAACCTAACTCAAGTTGTCCCTTAACCTAACTCAAGTTGTCCCTTAACCTAACTCAAGTTGTCCCTTAACCTAACTCAAGTTGTCCCTTAACCTAACTCAAGTTGTCCCTTAACCTAACTCAAGTTGTCCCTTAACCTAACTCAAGTTGTCCCTTAACCTAACTCAATTTGTCCTTAACCTAACCCACGTTGTCCCTTAACCTAACTCAAGTTGTCCCTTAACCTAACTCAAGTTGTCCCTTAACCTAACTCAAGTTGTCCCTTAACCTAACTCAAGTTGTCCCTTAACCTAACTCAAGTTGTCCCTTAACCTAACTCAAGTTGTCCCTTAACCTAACTCAAGTTGTCCCTTAACCTAACTCAAGTTGTCCCTTAACCTAACTCAAGTTGTCCCTTAACCTAACTCAAGTTGTCCCTTAACCTAACTCAAGTTGTCCCTTAACCTAACTCAAGTTGTCCCTTAACCTAACTCAAGTTGTCCCTTAACCTAACTCAAGTTGTCCCTTAACCTAACTCAAGTTGTCCCTTAACCTAACTCAAGTTGTCCCTTAACCTAACTCAAGTTGTCCCTTAACCTAACTCAAGTTGTCCCTTAACCTAACTCAAGTTGTCCCTTAACCTAACTCAAGTTGTCCCTTAACCTAACTCAAGTTGTCCCTTAACCTAACTCAAGTTGTCCCTTAACCTAACTCAAGTTGTCCCTTAACCTAACTCAAGTTGTCCCTTAACCTAACTCAATTTGTCCCTTAACCTAACTCAATTTGTCCCTTAACCTAACTCAATTTGTCCCTTAACCTAACTCAAGTTGTCCCTTAACCTAACTCAATTTGTCCCTTAACCTAACTCAATTTGTCCCTTAACCTAACTCAATTTGTCCCTTAACCTAACTCAATTTGTCCCTTAACCTAACTCAAGTTGTCCCTTAACCTAACTCAAGTTGTCCCTTAACCTAACCCACGTTGTCCCTTAACCTAACCCACGTTGTCCCTTAACCTAACCGACGTTGTCCCTTAACCTAACCGACGTTGTCCCTTAACCTAACCGACGTTGTCCCTTAACCTAACCGACGTTGTCCCTTAACCTAACCGACGTTGTCCCTTAACCTAACCGACGTTGTCCCTTAACCTAACCGACGTTGTCCCTTAACCTAACCCACGTTGTCCCTTAACCTAACCCACGTTGTCCCTTAACCTAACCCACGTTGTCCCTTAACCTAACCCACGTTGTCCCTTAACCTAACCCACGTTGTCCCTTAACCTAACCCACGTTGTCCCTTAACCTAACCCACGTTGTCCCTTAACCTAACCCACGTTGTCCCTTAACCTAACCCACGTTGTCCCTTAACCTAACCCACGTTGTCCCTTAACCTAACCCACGTTGTCCCTTAACCTAACCCACGTTGTCCCTTAACCTAACCCACGTTGTCCCTTAACCTAACCCACGTTGTCCCTTAACCTAACCCACGTTGTCCCTTAACCTAACCCACGTTGTCCCTTAACCTAACCCACGTTGTCCCTTAACCTAACCCACGTTGTCCCTTAACCTAACCCACGTTGTCCCTTAACCTAACCCACGTTGTCCCTTAACCTAACCCACGTTGTCCCTTAACCTAACCCACGTTGTCCCTTTGCCTAACATAGTTCACTGCTCGGAATCTCTGGTGTCGTTGTTATCCTCATGTAGATGTCTTGCGAGTGTT
>NW_026062431.1:107500-112500 GCF_023897955.1 Schistocerca gregaria
CACTCCTCCGACAACTACCATTGCTCAGATAAATCAACACCACCAACACACATCCTACACAGAGGGGCACCAAATATCATCCCCCGCCCTCGTGTTATACCACATGAAAAATTGCAGAAGTGAGAGACACACATCCGCCAGCCTCTTGCTACAAGCATCGAACCGACGTGACGTATCTGACGGTGACTCAGGCATCCGTGTACTGCCACCACTATCCACCCCCCCCCCCCCTCTCTCTCTGCCCCCTTCCCACACAATACCAAATTTAACCAACTTTATCGCTTAACCTAACTGTGGCTGTACCAGTTTATCGCTTAACCTAACTGTGGCTGTACCAGTTTATCGCTTAACCTAACTGTGGCTGTACCAGTTTATCGCTTAACCTAACTGTGGCTGTACCAGTTTATCGCTTAACCTAACTGTGGCTGTACCAGTTTATCGCTTAACCTAACTGTGGCTGTACCAGTTTATCGCTTAACCTAACTGTGGCTGTACCAGTTTATCGCTTAACCTAACTGTGGCTGTACCAGTTTATCGCTTAACCTAACTGTGGCTGTACCAGTTTATCGCTTAACCTAACTGTGGCTGTACCAGTTTATCGCTTAACCTAACTGTGGCTGTACCAGTTTATCGCTTAACCTAACTGTGGCTGTACCAGTTTATCGCTTAACCTAACTGTGGCTGTACCAGTTTATCGCTTAACCTAACTGTGGCTGTACCAGTTTATCGCTTAACCTAACTGTGGCTGTACCAGTTTATCGCTTAACCTAACTGTGGCTGTACCAGTTTATCGCTTAACCTAACTGTGGCTGTACCAGTTTATCGCTTAACCTAACTGTGGCTGTACCAGTTTATCGCTTAACCTAACTGTGGCTGTACCAGTTTATCGCTTAACCTAACTGTGGCTGTACCAGTTTATCGCTTAACCTAACTGTGGCTGTACCAGTTTATCGCTTAACCTAACTGTGGTGTACCAGATTATCGCTTAACCTAACTGTGGCTGTACCAGATTATCGCTTAACCTAACTGTGGCTGTACCAGTTTATCGCTTAACCTAACTGTGGCTGTACCAGTTTATCGCTTAACCTAACTGTGGCTGTACCAGATTATCGCTTAACCTAACTGTGGCTGTACCAGATTATCGCTTAACCTAACTGTGGCTGTACCAGTTTATCGCTTAACCTAACTGTGGCTGTACCAGTTTATCGCTTAACCTAACTGTGGCTGTACCAGTTTATCGCTTAACCTAACTGTGGCTGTACCAGTTTATCGCTTAACCTAACTGTGGCTGTACCAGTTTATCGCTTAACCTAACTGTGGCTGTACCAGTTTATCGCTTAACCTAACTGTGGCTGTACCAGTTTATCGCTTAACCTAACTGTGGCTGTACCAGTTTATCGCTTAACCTAACTGTGGCTGTACCAGTTTATCGCTTAACCTAACTGTGGCTGTACCAGATTATCGCTTAACCTAACTGTGGCTGTACCAGATTATCGCTTAACCTAACTGTGGCTGTACCAGATTATCGCTTAACCTAACTGTGGCTGTACCAGATTATCGCTTAACCTAACTGTGGCTGTACCAGATTATCGCTTAACCTAACTCAATTTGTCCCTTAACCTAACTCAATTTGTCCCTTAACCTAACTCAATTTGTCCCTTAACCTAACTCAATTTGTCCCTTAACCTAACTCAATTTGTCCCTTAACCTAACTCAATTTGTCCCTTAACCTAACTCAATTTGTCCCTTAACCTAACTCAATTTGTCCCTTAACCTAACTCAATTTGTCCCTTAACCTAACTCAATTTGTCCCTTAACCTAACTCAATTTGTCCCTTAACCTAACTCAATTTGTCCCTTAACCTAACTCAATTTGTCCCTTAACCTAACTCAATTTGTCCCTTAACCTAACTCAATTTGTCCCTTAACCTAACTCAATTTGTCCCTTAACCTAACTCAAGTTGTCCCTTAACCTAACTCAAGTTGTCCCTTAACCTAACTCAAGTTGTCCCTTAACCTAACTCAAGTTGTCCCTTAACCTAACTCAAGTTGTCCCTTAACCTAACTCAAGTTGTCCCTTAACCTAACTCAAGTTGTCCCTTAACCTAACTCAAGTTGTCCCTTAACCTAACTCAAGTTGTCCCTTAACCTAACTCAAGTTGTCCCTTAACCTAACTCAAGTTGTCCCTTAACCTAACTCAAGTTGTCCCTTAACCTAACTCAAGTTGTCCCTTAACCTAACTCAAGTTGTCCCTTAACCTAACTCAAGTTGTCCCTTAACCTAACTCAAGTTGTCCCTTAACCTAACTCAAGTTGTCCCTTAACCTAACTCAAGTTGTCCCTTAACCTAACTCAAGTTGTCCCTTAACCTAACTCAAGTTGTCCCTTAACCTAACTCAATTTGTCCCTTAACCTAACCCACGTTGTCCCTTAACCTAACTCAAGTTGTCCCTTAACCTAACTCAAGTTGTCCCTTAACCTAACTCAAGTTGTCCCTTAACCTAACTCAAGTTGTCCCTTAACCTAACTCAAGTTGTCCCTTAACCTAACTCAAGTTGTCCCTTAACCTAACTCAAGTTGTCCCTTAACCTAACTCAAGTTGTCCCTTAACCTAACTCAAGTTGTCCCTTAACCTAACTCAAGTTGTCCCTTAACCTAACTCAAGTTGTCCCTTAACCTAACTCAAGTTGTCCCTTAACCTAACTCAAGTTGTCCCTTAACCTAACTCAAGTTGTCCCTTAACCTAACTCAAGTTGTCCCTTAACCTAACTCAAGTTGTCCCTTAACCTAACTCAAGTTGTCCCTTAACCTAACTCAAGTTGTCCCTTAACCTAACTCAAGTTGTCCCTTAACCTAACTCAAGTTGTCCCTTAACCTAACTCAAGTTGTCCCTTAACCTAACTCAAGTTGTCCCTTAACCTAACTCAATTTGTCCCTTAACCTAACTCAATTTGTCCCTTAACCTAACTCAATTTGTCCCTTAACCTAACTCAAGTTGTCCCTTAACCTAACTCAATTTGTCCCTTAACCTAACTCAATTTGTCCCTTAACCTAACTCAATTTGTCCCTTAACCTAACTCAATTTGTCCCTTAACCTAACTCAAGTTGTCCCTTAACCTAACTCAAGTTGTCCCTTAACCTAACCCACGTTGTCCCTTAACCTAACCCACGTTGTCCCTTAACCTAACCGACGTTGTCCCTTAACCTAACCGACGTTGTCCCTTAACCTAACCGACGTTGTCCCTTAACCTAACCGACGTTGTCCCTTAACCTAACCGACGTTGTCCCTTAACCTAACCGACGTTGTCCCTTAACCTAACCGACGTTGTCCCTTAACCTAACCCACGTTGTCCCTTAACCTAACCCACGTTGTCCCTTAACCTAACCCACGTTGTCCCTTAACCTAACCCACGTTGTCCCTTAACCTAACCCACGTTGTCCCTTAACCTAACCCACGTTGTCCCTTAACCTAACCCACGTTGTCCCTTAACCTAACCCACGTTGTCCCTTAACCTAACCCACGTTGTCCCTTAACCTAACCCACGTTGTCCCTTAACCTAACCCACGTTGTCCCTTAACCTAACCCACGTTGTCCCTTAACCTAACCCACGTTGTCCCTTAACCTAACCCACGTTGTCCCTTAACCTAACCCACGTTGTCCCTTAACCTAACCCACGTTGTCCCTTAACCTAACCCACGTTGTCCCTTAACCTAACCCACGTTGTCCCTTAACCTAACCCACGTTGTCCCTTAACCTAACCCACGTTGTCCCTTAACCTAACCCACGTTGTCCCTTAACCTAACCCACGTTGTCCCTTAACCTAACCCACGTTGTCCCTTAACCTAACCCACGTTGTCCCTTTGCCTAACATAGTTCACTGCTCGGAATCTCTGGTGTCGTTGTTATCCTCATGTAGATGTCTTGCGAGTGTTGCTTACTTTCCACATATTCCTGCTATCCACTGTCAATTGTACTGCAATAGGACTATATCGCCGACCCCCCCCCTCCCCCCCCTCTGTCCCCCTCTGTCCCCCTCTTTGTGTCTCTGTCCTCTCAAGCTGGTCGGTCTGGCGTTTGAGTGTTAAATGAGCCTCGCAGCTGTTCAGTTGCATTCAGATGTCGACGCCCTCAGTGTACGTCGTGGTATGGTCTGTGTCCATTGTCCGCTGATGTCGTACGCGTAACCCACACGCTGTACCGATCATCGGTCGTTACGTACAGAGTGAAGTAGTGTGATACGTGTGACCGTACGCTGGCTGTGCCCAACGGTGTCGAATCTCAATTTCCATATGTTGTGCTTGATGCTACTTGTCTCGTCTCCCAATAACAGCTAGGTTGCACTGTGGTACGCCGTAGAGGCGTGTGGGAGGAACGTACGAACGCATTGTATGTCACCCTGGGTCGCTGGGGGTGGTGGTGCGGTGAGTCAGGTCAGGTCAGGTCAGCGTGAGCCGTCTGATGTAGTGACGCGTGTATTCCGACTTTGTCGTATTGCCTCACACAAAGTGCTACCCTGGTGGACCGCGTTCCATATCTGGGACATGCCGCAGATGCCGGTTGACAGTGGATCGCGGAAGGTACATCGCATACGTGCGCGGGCCACCTTCCACGTGTTCTCTTCTGCACATGTCGCAGTGTGTATGTGGTCTGATGTAGCGTGTCGTGACACATGACATCCTGGCATGCAAGAATTGTTGAATTCGCAAATGTAGGTGGACATCTACGTTTACTGCCCAAGATACGCAAATGAACTGGAAATCCGTTGTTGAGCGGTTGTTCACGCTGGAGGTGAATCTGTGATGGCGACGATCGGTACAGCTATTAACCGGTTGTTTCAGCGGTACCCGCCACATCCACACGCGTGACTAGGCCCATGTGGGTATGAAGCGATACGCGGCGGTGGCTTGGTGGGACTGTTCCCGGCCGGTGAAGGGGGGCCGCCCGGCGTGTTGGCCGCGCGCTGCGTGGGCGCACGCGCAACAGGCGGCTGGTGGGGGGCG
>NW_026062431.1:122500-125302 GCF_023897955.1 Schistocerca gregaria
AGTTTATCGCTTAACCTAACTGTGGCTGTACCAGATTATCGCTTAACCTAACTGTGGCTGTACCAGATTATCGCTTAACCTAACTGTGGCTGTACCAGTTTATCGCTTAACCTAACTGTGGCTGTACCAGTTTATCGCTTAACCTAACTGTGGCTGTACCAGTTTATCGCTTAACCTAACTGTGGCTGTACCAGTTTATCGCTTAACCTAACTGTGGCTGTACCAGTTTATCGCTTAACCTAACTGTGGCTGTACCAGTTTATCGCTTAACCTAACTGTGGCTGTACCAGTTTATCGCTTAACCTAACTGTGGCTGTACCAGTTTATCGCTTAACCTAACTGTGGCTGTACCAGTTTATCGCTTAACCTAACTGTGGCTGTACCAGTTTATCGCTTAACCTAACTGTGGCTGTACCAGATTATCGCTTAACCTAACTGTGGCTGTACCAGATTATCGCTTAACCTAACTGTGGCTGTACCAGATTATCGCTTAACCTAACTGTGGCTGTACCAGATTATCGCTTAACCTAACTGTGGCTGTACCAGATTATCGCTTAACCTAACTCAATTTGTCCCTTAACCTAACTCAATTTGTCCCTTAACCTAACTCAATTTGTCCCTTAACCTAACTCAATTTGTCCCTTAACCTAACTCAATTTGTCCCTTAACCTAACTCAATTTGTCCCTTAACCTAACTCAATTTGTCCCTTAACCTAACTCAATTTGTCCCTTAACCTAACTCAATTTGTCCCTTAACCTAACTCAATTTGTCCCTTAACCTAACTCAATTTGTCCCTTAACCTAACTCAAGTTGTCCCTTAACCTAACTCAAGTTGTCCCTTAACCTAACTCAAGTTGTCCCTTAACCTAACTCAAGTTGTCCCTTAACCTAACTCAAGTTGTCCCTTAACCTAACTCAAGTTGTCCCTTAACCTAACTCAAGTTGTCCCTTAACCTAACTCAAGTTGTCCCTTAACCTAACTCAAGTTGTCCCTTAACCTAACTCAAGTTGTCCCTTAACCTAACTCAAGTTGTCCCTTAACCTAACTCAAGTTGTCCCTTAACCTAACTCAAGTTGTCCCTTAACCTAACTCAAGTTGTCCCTTAACCTAACTCAAGTTGTCCCTTAACCTAACTCAAGTTGTCCCTTAACCTAACTCAAGTTGTCCCTTAACCTAACTCAAGTTGTCCCTTAACCTAACTCAAGTTGTCCCTTAACCTAACTCAAGTTGTCCCTTAACCTAACTCAAGTTGTCCCTTAACCTAACTCAATTTGTCCCTTAACCTAACCCACGTTGTCCCTTAACCTAACTCAAGTTGTCCCTTAACCTAACTCAAGTTGTCCCTTAACCTAACTCAAGTTGTCCCTTAACCTAACTCAAGTTGTCCCTTAACCTAACTCAAGTTGTCCCTTAACCTAACTCAAGTTGTCCCTTAACCTAACTCAAGTTGTCCCTTAACCTAACTCAAGTTGTCCCTTAACCTAACTCAAGTTGTCCCTTAACCTAACTCAAGTTGTCCCTTAACCTAACTCAAGTTGTCCCTTAACCTAACTCAAGTTGTCCCTTAACCTAACTCAAGTTGTCCCTTAACCTAACTCAAGTTGTCCCTTAACCTAACTCAAGTTGTCCCTTAACCTAACTCAAGTTGTCCCTTAACCTAACTCAAGTTGTCCCTTAACCTAACTCAAGTTGTCCCTTAACCTAACTCAAGTTGTCCCTTAACCTAACTCAAGTTGTCCCTTAACCTAACTCAAGTTGTCCCTTAACCTAACTCAAGTTGTCCCTTAACCTAACTCAAGTTGTCCCTTAACCTAACTCAATTTGTCCCTTAACCTAACTCAATTTGTCCCTTAACCTAACTCAATTTGTCCCTTAACCTAACTCAAGTTGTCCCTTAACCTAACTCAATTTGTCCCTTAACCTAACTCAATTTGTCCCTTAACCTAACTCAATTTGTCCCTTAACCTAACTCAATTTGTCCCTTAACCTAACTCAAGTTGTCCCTTAACCTAACTCAAGTTGTCCCTTAACCTAACCCACGTTGTCCCTTAACCTAACCCACGTTGTCCCTTAACCTAACCGACGTTGTCCCTTAACCTAACCGACGTTGTCCCTTAACCTAACCGACGTTGTCCCTTAACCTAACCGACGTTGTCCCTTAACCTAACCGACGTTGTCCCTTAACCTAACCGACGTTGTCCCTTAACCTAACCGACGTTGTCCCTTAACCTAACCCACGTTGTCCCTTAACCTAACCCACGTTGTCCCTTAACCTAACCCACGTTGTCCCTTAACCTAACCCACGTTGTCCCTTAACCTAACCCACGTTGTCCCTTAACCTAACCCACGTTGTCCCTTAACCTAACCCACGTTGTCCCTTAACCTAACCCACGTTGTCCCTTAACCTAACCCACGTTGTCCCCTTAACCTAACCCACGTTGTCCCTTAACCTAACCCACGTTGTCCCTTAACCTAACCCACGTTGTCCCTTAACCTAACCCACGTTGTCCCTTAACCTAACCCACGTTGTCCCTTAACCTAACCCACGTTGTCCCTTAACCTAACCCACGTTGTCCCTTAACCTAACCCACGTTGTCCCTTAACCTAACCCACGTTGTCCCTTAACCTAACCCACGTTGTCCCTTAACCTAACCCACGTTGTCCCTTAACCTAACCCACGTTGTCCCTTAACCTAACCCACGTTGTCCCTTAACCTAACCCACGTTGTCCCTTTGCCTAACATAGTTCACTGCTCGGAATCTCTGGTGTCGTTGTTATCCTCAAACACGCGATCTAGTGT
>NW_026062432.1:0-10000 GCF_023897955.1 Schistocerca gregaria
ACTTTTCTCGCAGTCGTAAGTTGCAATCCACCCCTATATCTTGCGCCTCATGAAGAGTTATATCAAGTATGCCAAATTCCCGCTGTCCCTATACATGCAGTAAGTTCGTCGTGGGCGCTGGCCGGCAGGCCGCGAGACGTGACGCCCGGCGGCAAAGAGTGCTCCTCTGAGGATATAGATGTTCCGTTCCGCCGCACAATGGTGACGGTGACCGCTGCCTGCGGTGGCAACGCTGGGCACAGTCGATACTCGCCGTGTGGTGGAAGGTAAACATTATGCGGTACATCAGTACTTTCCTAATAGTTCGGTCGTCTCACGGCACTGCTTAGTAAATGATGCAAGGCCAAATATAGATGATTTATGCGAATGTCCCTATACGTGCTGTAAGACTGGGCACACAACGTGAATCGCACGTCAGCCAGACACTCGAACATGCACCACTCTCGGCCTGCAACGGAGACACACAATACGTAAACATCTGGAATGCGACAATGTCGAGTGCATCCTCTCTGCCACATTGCACCGTCGACACTATGATAACCAGAGCAGTAGGTCCACCTATAAAAGCACAATACCCCACTCCTCCGACAACTACCATTGCTCAGATAAATCAACACCACCAACACACATCCTACACAGAGGGGCACCAAATATCATCCCCCACCCTCGTGTTATACCACATGAAAAATTGCAGAAGTGAGAGACACACATCCGCCAGCCTCTTGCTACAAGCATCGAACCGACGTGACGTATCTGACGGTGACTCAGGCATCCGTGTACTGCCACCACTATCCACCCCCCCCCCCCTCTCTCTCTGCCCCCTTCCCACACAATACCAAATTTAACCAACTTTATCGCTTAACCTAACTGTGGCTGTACCAGTTTATCGCTTAACCTAACTGTGGCTGTACCAGTTTATCGCTTAACCTAACTGTGGCTGTACCAGTTTATCGCTTAACCTAACTGTGGCTGTACCAGTTTATCGCTTAACCTAACTGTGGCTGTACCAGTTTATCGCTTAACCTAACTGTGGCTGTACCAGTTTATCGCTTAACCTAACTGTGGCTGTACCAGTTTATCGCTTAACCTAACTGTGGCTGTACCAGTTTATCGCTTAACCTAACTGTGGCTGTACCAGTTTATCGCTTAACCTAACTGTGGCTGTACCAGTTTATCGCTTAACCTAACTGTGGCTGTACCAGTTTATCGCTTAACCTAACTGTGGCTGTACCAGTTTATCGCTTAACCTAACTGTGGCTGTACCAGTTTATCGCTTAACCTAACTGTGGCTGTACCAGTTTATCGCTTAACCTAACTGTGGCTGTACCAGTTTATCGCTTAACCTAACTGTGGCTGTACCAGTTTATCGCTTAACCTAACTGTGGCTGTACCAGTTTATCGCTTAACCTAACTGTGGCTGTACCAGTTTATCGCTTAACCTAACTGTGGCTGTACCAGTTTATCGCTTAACCTAACTGTGGCTGTACCAGTTTATCGCTTAACCTAACTGTGGCTGTACCAGATTATCGCTTAACCTAACTGTGGCTGTACCAGATTATCGCTTAACCTAACTGTGGCTGTACCAGATTATCGCTTAACCTAACTGTGGCTGTACCAGATTATCGCTTAACCTAACTGTGGCTGTACCAGATTATCGCTTAACCTAACTCAATTTGTCCCTTAACCTAACTCAATTTGTCCCTTAACCTAACTCAATTTGTCCCTTAACCTAACTCAATTTGTCCCTTAACCTAACTCAATTTGTCCCTTAACCTAACTCAATTTGTCCCTTAACCTAACTCAATTTGTCCCTTAACCTAACTCAATTTGTCCCTTAACCTAACTCAATTTGTCCCTTAACCTAACTCAATTTGTCCCTTAACCTAACTCAATTTGTCCCTTAACCTAACTCAATTTGTCCCTTAACCTAACTCAATTTGTCCCTTAACCTAACTCAAGTTGTCCCTTAACCTAACTCAAGTTGTCCCTTAACCTAACTCAAGTTGTCCCTTAACCTAACTCAAGTTGTCCCTTAACCTAACTCAAGTTGTCCCTTAACCTAACTCAAGTTGTCCCTTAACCTAACTCAAGTTGTCCCTTAACCTAACTCAAGTTGTCCCTTAACCTAACTCAAGTTGTCCCTTAACCTAACTCAAGTTGTCCCTTAACCTAACTCAAGTTGTCCCTTAACCTAACTCAAGTTGTCCCTTAACCTAACTCAAGTTGTCCCTTAACCTAACTCAAGTTGTCCCTTAACCTAACTCAAGTTGTCCCTTAACCTAACTCAAGTTGTCCCTTAACCTAACTCAAGTTGTCCCTTAACCTAACTCAAGTTGTCCCTTAACCTAACTCAAGTTGTCCCTTAACCTAACTCAATTTGTCCCTTAACCTAACCCACGTTGTCCCTTAACCTAACTCAAGTTGTCCCTTAACCTAACTCAATTTGTCCCTTAACCTAACTCAATTTGTCCCTTAACCTAACTCAATTTGTCCCTTAACCTAACTCAAGTTGTCCCTTAACCTAACTCAAGTTGTCCCTTAACCTAACTCAAGTTGTCCCTTAACCTAACTCAAGTTGTCCCTTAACCTAACTCAAGTTGTCCCTTAACCTAACTCAAGTTGTCCCTTAACCTAACTCAAGTTGTCCCTTAACCTAACTCAAGTTGTCCCTTAACCTAACTCAAGTTGTCCCTTAACCTAACTCAAGTTGTCCCTTAACCTAACTCAAGTTGTCCCTTAACCTAACTCAATTTGTCCCTTAACCTAACTCAAGTTGTCCCTTAACCTAACTCAAGTTGTCCCTTAACCTAACTCAATTTGTCCCTTAACCTAACTCAATTTGTCCCTTAACCTAACTCAAGTTGTCCCTTAACCTAACTCAAGTTGTCCCTTAACCTAACTCAAGTTGTCCCTTAACCTAACTCAAGTTGTCCCTTAACCTAACTCAAGTTGTCCCTTAACCTAACTCAAGTTGTCCCTTAACCTAACTCAAGTTGTCCCTTAACCTAACTCAAGTTGTCCCTTAACCTAACTCAAGTTGTCCCTTAACCTAACTCAAGTTGTCCCTTAACCTAACTCAAGTTGTCCCTTAACCTAACTCAAGTTGTCCCTTAACCTAACTCAAGTTGTCCCTTAACCTAACTCAAGTTGTCCCTTAACCTAACTCAAGTTGTCCCTTAACCTAACTCAAGTTGTCCCTTAACCTAACTCAAGTTGTCCCTTAACCTAACTCAATTTGTCCCTTAACCTAACTCAATTTGTCCCTTAACCTAACTCAATTTGTCCCTTAACCTAACTCAAGTTGTCCCTTAACCTAACTCAATTTGTCCCTTAACCTAACTCAATTTGTCCCTTAACCTAACTCAATTTGTCCCTTAACCTAACTCAATTTGTCCCTTAACCTAACTCAAGTTGTCCCTTAACCTAACTCAAGTTGTCCCTTAACCTAACCCACGTTGTCCCTTAACCTAACCCACGTTGTCCCTTAACCTAACCGACGTTGTCCCTTAACCTAACCGACGTTGTCCCTTAACCTAACCGACGTTGTCCCTTAACCTAACCGACGTTGTCCCTTAACCTAACCCACGTTGTCCCTTAACCTAACCCACGTTGTCCCTTAACCTAACCCACGTTGTCCCTTAACCTAACCCACGTTGTCCCTTAACCTAACCCACGTTGTCCCTTAACCTAACCCACGTTGTCCCTTAACCTAACCCACGTTGTCCCTTAACCTAACCCACGTTGTCCCTTAACCTAACCCACGTTGTCCCTTAACCTAACCCACGTTGTCCCTTAACCTAACCCACGTTGTCCCTTAACCTAACCCACGTTGTCCCTTAACCTAACCCACGTTGTCCCTTAACCTAACCCACGTTGTCCCTTAACCTAACCCACGTTGTCCCTTAACCTAACCCACGTTGTCCCTTAACCTAACCCACGTTGTCCCTTAACCTAACCCACGTTGTCCCTTAACCTAACCCACGTTGTCCCTTAACCTAACCCACGTTGTCCCTTAACCTAACCCACGTTGTCCCTTAACCTAACCCACGTTGTCCCTTAACCTAACCCACGTTGTCCCTTAACCTAACCCACGTTGTCCCTTTGCCTAACATAGTTCACTGCTCGGAATCTCTGGTGTCGTTGTTATCCTCATGTAGATGTCTTGCGAGTGTTGCTTACTTTCCACATATTCCTGCTATCCACTGTCAATTGTACTGCAATAGGACTATATCGCCGACCCCCCCCCTCCCCCCCCTCTGTCCCCCTCTGTCCCCCTCTTTGTGTCTCTGTCCTCTCAAGCTGGTCGGTCTGGCGTTTGAGTGTTAAATGAGCCTCGCAGCTGTTCAGTTGCATTCAGATGTCGACGCCCTCAGTGTACGTCGTGGTATGGTCTGTGTCCATTGTCCGCTGATGTCGTACGCGTAACCCACACGCTGTACCGATCATCGGTCGTTACGTACAGAGTGAAGTAGTGTGATACGTGTGACCGTACGCTGGCTGTGCCCAACGGTGTCGAATCTCAATTTCCATATGTTGTGCTTGATGCTACTTGTCTCGTCTCCCAATAACAGCTAGGTTGCACTGTGGTACGCCGTAGAGGCGTGTGGGAGGAACGTACGAACGCATTGTATGTCACCCTGGGTCGCTGGGGGTGGTGGTGCGGTGAGTCAGGTCAGGTCAGGTCAGCGTGAGCCGTCTGATGTAGTGACGCGTGTATTCCGACTTTGTCGTATTGCCTCACACAAAGTGCTACCCTGGTGGACCGCGTTCCATATCTGGGACATGCCGCAGATGCCGGTTGACAGTGGATCGCGGAAGGTACATCGCATACGTGCGCGGGCCACCTTCCACGTGTTCTCTTCTGCACATGTCGCAGTGTGTATGTGGTCTGATGTAGCGTGTCGTGACACATGACATCCTGGCATGCAAGAATTGTTGAATTCGCAAATGTAGGTGGACATCTACGTTTACTGCCCAAGATACGCAAATGAACTGGAAATCCGTTGTTGAGCGGTTGTTCACGCTGGAGGTGAATCTGTGATGGCGACGATCGGTACAGCTATTAACCGGTTGTTTCAGCGGTACCCGCCACATCCACACGCGTGACTAGGCCCATGTGGGTATGAAGCGATACGCGGCGGTGGCTTGGTGGGACTGTTCCCGGCCGGTGAAGGGGGGCCGCCCGGCGTGTTGGCCGCGCGCTGCGTGGGCGCACGCGCAACAGGCGGCTGGTGGGGGGCGCCGAGTGGCAGGAGCGCCAGCCGACGGGCCCGGCAGGCGGCGCAGCTACGCTGCGGCGCACCCTGCACGCGGCGCCTGGCGGCCAAAGTTGGTTCAGCCGAGCCCGGTGCGAAGCGCGGTGGACATCTGCAGTGTGCTGGTCTGATTGAGGACTGTGTGCGTTGAGGATGCGCCGCCGCCTGGCACTCGGCGCCGCGACGCCGTCTGCTGCTCGGTCGCCCCAGCGGTTCTCGCAGGTGGTTTGTATCGCAGTTGTGCGGACGTGTTGGCGCGTGCGCTGTGCTGGGAGAGTTCGCTTCTGCACCCAAGTGGGGCTTTGCCCTTGTGTGGCGCTGGCGTTGGAGCTGCCGGTCACCATAGGTGGCGCGTGTTGTCTCCCGCCGGCAATGCCACGACAGCACGCTCCCGGGCCTCTGTCGGCAGCGGCAAGCTCAGTTGGGAGCAAGGGTGTTCGCACTAAAACCGTCTACTCGCCTAACTCCGGGCGATTGCGCCTCTCTCGAAACCGACCAAGTACCTAGGACGGCGCTGCGCGCCGCCGGGACCTGAGAGGGTTTCGAGGTGTATCGTGCAGGGGAGCTCGGCCTCCTCCTGTTTGCAGAATAATTGAGCGGACGCTTGCGTGTTCGCGCGGGCCCCCGGGACACACTCCCGGGCGGCCGGCTGCTCAGCTCTAGTTGACGCAGCTCCCTGGTTGATCCTGCCAGTAGTCATATGCTTGTCTCAAAGATTAAGCCATGCATGTCTCAGTACAAGCCGCATTAAGGTGAAACCGCGAATGGCTCATTAAATCAGTTATGGTTCCTTAGATCGTACCCACGTTACTTGGATAACTGTGGTAATTCTAGAGCTAATACATGCAAACAGAGTCCCGACCAGAGATGGAAGGGACGCTTTTATTAGATCAAAACCAATCGGATTGGCTTGTCTGGTCCGTTTGCCTTGGTGACTCTGAATAACTTTGGGCTGATCGCACGGTCCTCGTACCGGCGACGCATCTTTCAAATGTCTGCCTTATCAACTGTCGATGGTAGGTTCTGCGCCTACCATGGTTGTAACGGGTAACGGGGAATCAGGGTTCGATTCCGGAGAGGGAGCCTGAGAAACGGCTACCACATCCAAGGAAGGCAGCAGGCGCGCAAATTACCCACTCCCGGCACGGGGAGGTAGTGACGAAAAATAACGATACGGGACTCATCCGAGGCCCCGTAATCGGAATGAGTACACTTTAAATCCTTTAACGAGTATCTATTGGAGGGCAAGTCTGGTGCCAGCAGCCGCGGTAATTCCAGCTCCAATAGCGTATATTAAAGTTGTTGCGGTTAAAAAGCTCGTAGTTGGATTTGTGTCCCACGCTGTTGGTTCACCGCCCGTCGGTGTTTAACTGGCATGTATCGTGGGACGTCCTGCCGGTGGGGCGAGCCGAAGGGGTGCTTTCGCGTCCCGAGGCGGACCCCGTTTAAATCCTACCAGGGTGCTCTTTGTTGAGTGTCTCGGTGGGCCGGCACGTTTACTTTGAACAAATTAGAGTGCTTAAAGCAGGCAAGCCCGCCTGAATACTGTGTGCATGGAATAATGGAATAGGACCTCGGTTCTATTTTGTTGGTTTTCGGAACCCGAGGTAATGATTAATAGGGACAGGCGGGGGCATTCGTATTGCGACGTTAGAGGTGAAATTCTTGGATCGTCGCAAGACGAACAGAAGCGAAAGCATTTGCCAAGTATGTTTTCATTAATCAAGAACGAAAGTTAGAGGTTCGAAGGCGATCAGATACCGCCCTAGTTCTAACCATAAACGATGCCAGCCAGCGATCCGCCGCAGTTCCTCCGATGACTCGGCGGGCAGCCTCCGGGAAACCAAAGCTTTTGGGTTCCGGGGGAAGTATGGTTGCAAAGCTGAAACTTAAAGGAATTGACGGAAGGGCACCACCAGGAGTGGAGCCTGCGGCTTAATTTGACTCAACACGGGAAACCTCACCAGGCCCGGACACCGGAAGGATTGACAGATTGATAGCTCTTTCTTGATTCGGTGGGTGGTGGTGCATGGCCGTTCTTAGTTGGTGGAGCGATTTGTCTGGTTAATTCCGATAACGAACGAGACTCTAGCCTGCTAACTAGTCGCGTGACATCCTTCGTGCTGTCAGCGATTACTTTTCTTCTTAGAGGGACAGGCGGCTTCTAGCCGCACGAGATTGAGCAATAACAGGTCTGTGATGCCCTTAGATGTTCTGGGCCGCACGCGCGCTACACTGAAGGAATCAGCGTGTCTTCCTAGGCCGAAAGGTCGGGGTAACCCGCTGAACCTCCTTCGTGCTAGGGATTGGGGCTTGCAATTGTTCCCCATGAACGAGGAATTCCCAGTAAGCGCGAGTCATAAGCTCGCGTTGATTACGTCCCTGCCCTTTGTACACACCGCCCGTCGCTACTACCGATTGAATGATTTAGTGAGGTCTTCGGACTGGTACGCGGCATCGACTCTGTCGTTGCCGATGCTACCGGAAAGATGACCAAACTTGATCATTTAGAGGAAGTAAAAGTCGTAACAAGGTTTCCGTAGGTGAACCTGCGGAAGGATCATTACCGACTAGACTGCATGTCTTTCGATGTGCGTGTCGTGTCGCGCAACACGCTACCTGTACGGCAGTGGCCGTGCGCCGCGTGCGGAACCACGCGTGCCTCTCAAAACTAGCGGAAGTGTTGTTGTTGTGTGGTACGAGCGCTGAAGCTCTGGAGCGGCTGGCCTGCGGTACCTGGCGCCTGGCGCCGGTTTTGAATGACGTTCGCCCGAGTGCCTGTCCGCTCCGGTGTGGAGCCGTACGACGCCCATCGGCTGTGAGGCCGTTGGACACAAAAAAAATAGTGGAACAGGGGCCGTCAGACGCCTCAGTCCCGCAAATGCTACTGTCTTGAAAGAGACAGTGGGAGACTGAAAAGGAAAAGATCACCCAGGACGGTGGATCACTCGGCTCGTGGGTCGATGAAGAACGCAGCAAATTGCGCGTCGACATGTGAACTGCAGGACACATGAACATCGACGTTTCGAACGCACATTGCGGTCCATGGATTCCGTTCCCGGGCCACGTCTGGCTGAGGGTCGGCTACGTATACTGAAGCGCGCGGCGTTTGTCCCGCTTCGGAGACGTGGGAGTGTCGTGGTCGCCTGTGTGGCCGGCCGCGTCTCCTTAAACGTGCGATGCGCGCCCGTCGCCTGGCGGTTCGCATACCGGTACTTTCTCGGTAGCGTGCACAGCCGGCTGGCGGTGTGGCGTGCGACACCTCGTACAACGACCTCAGAGCAGGCGAGACTACCCGCTGAATTTAAGCATATTACTAAGCGGAGGAAAAGAAACTAACAAGGATTCCCCCAGTAGCGGCGAGCGAACAGGGAAGAGTCCAGCACCGAACCCCGCAGGCTGCCGCCTGTCGTGGCATGTGGTGTTTGGGAGGGTCCACTACCCCGACGCCTCGCGCCGAGCCCAAGTCCAACTTGAATGAGGCCACGGCCCGTAGAGGGTGCCAGGCCCGTAGCGGCCGGTGCGAGCGTCGGCGGGACCTCTCCTTCGAGTCGGGTTGCTTGAGAGTGTAGCTCCAAGTGGGTGGTAAACTCCATCTGAGACTAAATATGACCACGAGACCGATAGCGAACAAGTACCGTGAGGGAAAGTTGAAAAGAACTTTGAAGAGAGAGTTCAAAAGTACGTGAAACCGTTCTGGGGTAAACGTGAGAAGTCCGAAAGGTCGAACGGGTGAGATTCACGCCCATCCGGCCACTGGCCCCCGCCCTCGGCAGATGGGGCCGGCCGCCCGCGCGGAGCAATCCGCGGCGGGGTCGTGTCCGGTTGCCTTTCCACTCGCCGCGGGGTGGGGCCGTTCCGGTGTGCGGTGGGCCGCACTTCTCCCCTAGTAGGACGTCGC
The DNA here is from genome assembly GCF_023897955.1 of Schistocerca gregaria. NCBI lineage: Eukaryota > Metazoa > Arthropoda > Insecta > Orthoptera > Acrididae > Schistocerca > Schistocerca gregaria. The sequence goes on from NW_026062432.1 coordinate 9,157, forward strand.
GACCCGCTGGGTGCCGGCCTACGGCCCGGGTGCGCAGCCTGTCCTTCCGCGGGCCTCGGTTCGCGTCTGTTGGGCAGAGCCCCGGTGTCCTGGCTGGCTGCTCGGCGGTATATCTGGAGGAGTCGATTCGCCCCTTTGGGCGCTCGGGCTCCCGGCAAGCGCGCGCGGTTCTTCCCGGATGACGGACCTACCTGGCCCGGCCCCGGACCCGCGCCGCTGTTGGCTCGGGATGCTCTCGGGCGGAATAATCGCTCCCGTCAGCGGCGCTTCAGCTTTGGACAATTTCACGACCCGTCTTGAAACACGGACCAAGGAGTCTAACATGTGCGCGAGTCATTGGGCTGTACGAAACCTAAAGGCGTAATGAAAGTGAAGGTCTCGCCTTGCGCGGGCCGAGGGAGGATGGGGCTTCCCCGCCCTTCACGGGGCGGCGGCCTCCGCACTCCCGGGGCGTCTCGTCCTCATTGCGAGGTGAGGCGCACCTAGAGCGTACACGTTGGGACCCGAAAGATGGTGAACTATGCCTGGCCAGGACGAAGTCAGGGGAAACCCTGATGGAGGTCCGTAGCGATTCTGACGTGCAAATCGATCGTCGGAGCTGGGTATAGGGGCGAAAGACTAATCGAACCATCTAGTAGCTGGTTCCCTCCGAAGTTTCCCTCAGGATAGCTGGTGCTCGTACGAGTCTCATCCGGTAAAGCGAATGATTAGAGGCCTTGGGGCCGAAACGACCTCAACCTATTCTCAAACTTTAAATGGGTGAGATCTCCGGCTTGCTTGATATGCTGAAGCCGCGAGCAAACGACTCGGATCGGAGTGCCAAGTGGGCCACTTTTGGTAAGCA
>NW_026062432.1:15000-22500 GCF_023897955.1 Schistocerca gregaria
AACCTAACTGTGGCTGTACCAGTTTATCGCTTAACCTAACTGTGGCTGTACCAGTTTATCGCTTAACCTAACTGTGGCTGTACCAGTTTATCGCTTAACCTAACTGTGGCTGTACCAGATTATCGCTTAACCTAACTGTGGCTGTACCAGATTATCGCTTAACCTAACTGTGGCTGTACCAGATTATCGCTTAACCTAACTGTGGCTGTACCAGATTATCGCTTAACCTAACTGTGGCTGTACCAGATTATCGCTTAACCTAACTCAATTTGTCCCTTAACCTAACTCAATTTGTCCCTTAACCTAACTCAATTTGTCCCTTAACCTAACTCAATTTGTCCCTTAACCTAACTCAATTTGTCCCTTAACCTAACTCAATTTGTCCCTTAACCTAACTCAATTTGTCCCTTAACCTAACTCAATTTGTCCCTTAACCTAACTCAATTTGTCCCTTAACCTAACTCAATTTGTCCCTTAACCTAACTCAATTTGTCCCTTAACCTAACTCAATTTGTCCCTTAACCTAACTCAAGTTGTCCCTTAACCTAACTCAAGTTGTCCCTTAACCTAACTCAAGTTGTCCCTTAACCTAACTCAAGTTGTCCCTTAACCTAACTCAAGTTGTCCCTTAACCTAACTCAAGTTGTCCCTTAACCTAACTCAAGTTGTCCCTTAACCTAACTCAAGTTGTCCCTTAACCTAACTCAAGTTGTCCCTTAACCTAACTCAAGTTGTCCCTTAACCTAACTCAAGTTGTCCCTTAACCTAACTCAAGTTGTCCCTTAACCTAACTCAAGTTGTCCCTTAACCTAACTCAAGTTGTCCCTTAACCTAACTCAAGTTGTCCCTTAACCTAACTCAAGTTGTCCCTTAACCTAACTCAAGTTGTCCCTTAACCTAACTCAAGTTGTCCCTTAACCTAACTCAAGTTGTCCCTTAACCTAACTCAAGTTGTCCCTTAACCTAACTCAAGTTGTCCCTTAACCTAACTCAAGTTGTCCCTTAACCTAACTCAAGTTGTCCCTTAACCTAACTCAAGTTGTCCCTTAACCTAACTCAATTTGTCCCTTAACCTAACTCAATTTGTCCCTTAACCTAACTCAAGTTGTCCCTTAACCTAACTCAATTTGTCCCTTAACCTAACTCAATTTGTCCCTTAACCTAACTCAATTTGTCCCTTAACCTAACTCAATTTGTCCCTTAACCTAACTCAATTTGTCCCTTAACCTAACTCAATTTGTCCCTTAACCTAACTCAATTTGTCCCTTAACCTAACTCAATTTGTCCCTTAACCTAACTCAAGTTGTCCCTTAACCTAACTCAAGTTGTCCCTTAACCTAACTCAAGTTGTCCCTTAACCTAACTCAAGTTGTCCCTTAACCTAACTCAAGTTGTCCCTTAACCTAACTCAAGTTGTCCCTTAACCTAACTCAAGTTGTCCCTTAACCTAACTCAAGTTGTCCCTTAACCTAACTCAAGTTGTCCCTTAACCTAACTCAAGTTGTCCCTTAACCTAACTCAAGTTGTCCCTTAACCTAACTCAATTTGTCCCTTAACCTAACTCAATTTGTCCCTTAACCTAACTCAAGTTGTCCCTTAACCTAACTCAAGTTGTCCCTTAACCTAACTCAAGTTGTCCCTTAACCTAACTCAATTTGTCCCTTAACCTAACTCAATTTGTCCCTTAACCTAACTCAAGTTGTCCCTTAACCTAACTCAAGTTGTCCCTTAACCTAACTCAAGTTGTCCCTTAACCTAACTCAAGTTGTCCCTTAACCTAACTCAAGTTGTCCCTTAACCTAACTCAAGTTGTCCCTTAACCTAACTCAAGTTGTCCCTTAACCTAACTCAAGTTGTCCCTTAACCTAACTCAAGTTGTCCCTTAACCTAACTCAAGTTGTCCCTTAACCTAACTCAAGTTGTCCCTTAACCTAACTCAAGTTGTCCCTTAACCTAACTCAATTTGTCCCTTAACCTAACTCAATTTGTCCCTTAACCTAACTCAATTTGTCCCTTAACCTAACTCAATTTGTCCCTTAACCTAACTCAAGTTGTCCCTTAACCTAACTCAAGTTGTCCCTTAACCTAACCCACGTTGTCCCTTAACCTAACCCACGTTGTCCCTTAACCTAACCCACGTTGTCCCTTAACCTAACCCACGTTGTCCCTTAACCTAACCCACGTTGTCCCTTAACCTAACCCACGTTGTCCCTTAACCTAACCCACGTTGTCCCTTTGCCTAACATAGTTCACTGCTCGGAATCTCTGGTGTCGTTGTTATCCTCATGTAGATGTCTTGCGAGTGTTGCTTACTTTCCACATATTCCTGCTATCCACTGTCAATTGTACTGCAATAGGACTATATCGCCGACCCCCCCCCTCCCCCCCCTCTGTCCCCCTCTGTCCCCCTCTTTGTGTCTCTGTCCTCTCAAGCTGGTCGGTCTGGCGTTTGAGTGTTAAATGAGCCTCGCAGCTGTTCAGTTGCATTCAGATGTCGACGCCCTCAGTGTACGTCGTGGTATGGTCTGTGTCCATTGTCCGCTGATGTCGTACGCGTAACCCACACGCTGTACCGATCATCGGTCGTTACGTACAGAGTGAAGTAGTGTGATACGTGTGACCGTACGCTGGCTGTGCCCAACGGTGTCGAATCTCAATTTCCATATGTTGTGCTTGATGCTACTTGTCTCGTCTCCCAATAACAGCTAGGTTGCACTGTGGTACGCCGTAGAGGCGTGTGGGAGGAACGTACGAACGCATTGTATGTCACCCTGGGTCGCTGGGGGTGGTGGTGCGGTGAGTCAGGTCAGGTCAGGTCAGCGTGAGCCGTCTGATGTAGTGACGCGTGTATTCCGACTTTGTCGTATTGCCTCACACAAAGTGCTACCCTGGTGGACCGCGTTCCATATCTGGGACATGCCGCAGATGCCGGTTGACAGTGGATCGCGGAAGGTACATCGCATACGTGCGCGGGCCACCTTCCACGTGTTCTCTTCTGCACATGTCGCAGTGTGTATGTGGTCTGATGTAGCGTGTCGTGACACATGACATCCTGGCATGCAAGAATTGTTGAATTCGCAAATGTAGGTGGACATCTACGTTTACTGCCCAAGATACGCAAATGAACTGGAAATCCGTTGTTGAGCGGTTGTTCACGCTGGAGGTGAATCTGTGATGGCGACGATCGGTACAGCTATTAACCGGTTGTTTCAGCGGTACCCGCCACATCCACACGCGTGACTAGGCCCATGTGGGTATGAAGCGATACGCGGCGGTGGCTTGGTGGGACTGTTCCCGGCCGGTGAAGGGGGGCCGCCCGGCGTGTTGGCCGCGCGCTGCGTGGGCGCACGCGCAACAGGCGGCTGGTGGGGGGCGCCGAGTGGCAGGAGCGCCAGCCGACGGGCCCGGCAGGCGGCGCAGCTACGCTGCGGCGCACCCTGCACGCGGCGCCTGGCGGCCAAAGTTGGTTCAGCCGAGCCCGGTGCGAAGCGCGGTGGACATCTGCAGTGTGCTGGTCTGATTGAGGACTGTGTGCGTTGAGGATGCGCCGCCGCCTGGCACTCGGCGCCGCGACGCCGTCTGCTGCTCGGTCGCCCCAGCGGTTCTCGCAGGTGGTTTGTATCGCAGTTGTGCGGACGTGTTGGCGCGTGCGCTGTGCTGGGAGAGTTCGCTTCTGCACCCAAGTGGGGCTTTGCCCTTGTGTGGCGCTGGCGTTGGAGCTGCCGGTCACCATAGGTGGCGCGTGTTGTCTCCCGCCGGCAATGCCACGACAGCACGCTCCCGGGCCTCTGTCGGCAGCGGCAAGCTCAGTTGGGAGCAAGGGTGTTCGCACTAAAACCGTCTACTCGCCTAACTCCGGGCGATTGCGCCTCTCTCGAAACCGACCAAGTACCTAGGACGGCGCTGCGCGCCGCCGGGACCTGAGAGGGTTTCGAGGTGTATCGTGCAGGGGAGCTCGGCCTCCTCCTGTTTGCAGAATAATTGAGCGGACGCTTGCGTGTTCGCGCGGGCCCCCGGGACACACTCCCGGGCGGCCGGCTGCTCAGCTCTAGTTGACGCAGCTCCCTGGTTGATCCTGCCAGTAGTCATATGCTTGTCTCAAAGATTAAGCCATGCATGTCTCAGTACAAGCCGCATTAAGGTGAAACCGCGAATGGCTCATTAAATCAGTTATGGTTCCTTAGATCGTACCCACGTTACTTGGATAACTGTGGTAATTCTAGAGCTAATACATGCAAACAGAGTCCCGACCAGAGATGGAAGGGACGCTTTTATTAGATCAAAACCAATCGGATTGGCTTGTCTGGTCCGTTTGCCTTGGTGACTCTGAATAACTTTGGGCTGATCGCACGGTCCTCGTACCGGCGACGCATCTTTCAAATGTCTGCCTTATCAACTGTCGATGGTAGGTTCTGCGCCTACCATGGTTGTAACGGGTAACGGGGAATCAGGGTTCGATTCCGGAGAGGGAGCCTGAGAAACGGCTACCACATCCAAGGAAGGCAGCAGGCGCGCAAATTACCCACTCCCGGCACGGGGAGGTAGTGACGAAAAATAACGATACGGGACTCATCCGAGGCCCCGTAATCGGAATGAGTACACTTTAAATCCTTTAACGAGTATCTATTGGAGGGCAAGTCTGGTGCCAGCAGCCGCGGTAATTCCAGCTCCAATAGCGTATATTAAAGTTGTTGCGGTTAAAAAGCTCGTAGTTGGATTTGTGTCCCACGCTGTTGGTTCACCGCCCGTCGGTGTTTAACTGGCATGTATCGTGGGACGTCCTGCCGGTGGGGCGAGCCGAAGGGGTGCTTTCGCGTCCCGAGGCGGACCCCGTTTAAATCCTACCAGGGTGCTCTTTGTTGAGTGTCTCGGTGGGCCGGCACGTTTACTTTGAACAAATTAGAGTGCTTAAAGCAGGCAAGCCCGCCTGAATACTGTGTGCATGGAATAATGGAATAGGACCTCGGTTCTATTTTGTTGGTTTTCGGAACCCGAGGTAATGATTAATAGGGACAGGCGGGGGCATTCGTATTGCGACGTTAGAGGTGAAATTCTTGGATCGTCGCAAGACGAACAGAAGCGAAAGCATTTGCCAAGTATGTTTTCATTAATCAAGAACGAAAGTTAGAGGTTCGAAGGCGATCAGATACCGCCCTAGTTCTAACCATAAACGATGCCAGCCAGCGATCCGCCGCAGTTCCTCCGATGACTCGGCGGGCAGCCTCCGGGAAACCAAAGCTTTTGGGTTCCGGGGGAAGTATGGTTGCAAAGCTGAAACTTAAAGGAATTGACGGAAGGGCACCACCAGGAGTGGAGCCTGCGGCTTAATTTGACTCAACACGGGAAACCTCACCAGGCCCGGACACCGGAAGGATTGACAGATTGATAGCTCTTTCTTGATTCGGTGGGTGGTGCTGCATGGCCGTTCTTAGTTGGTGGAGCGATTTGTCTGGTTAATTCCGATAACGAACGAGACTCTAGCCTGCTAACTAGTCGCGTGACATCCTTCGTGCTGTCAGCGATTACTTTTCTTCTTAGAGGGACAGGCGGCTTCTAGCCGCACGAGATTGAGCAATAACAGGTCTGTGATGCCCTTAGATGTTCTGGGCCGCACGCGCGCTACACTGAAGGAATCAGCGTGTCTTCCTAGGCCGAAAGGTCGGGGTAACCCGCTGAACCTCCTTCGTGCTAGGGATTGGGGCTTGCAATTGTTCCCCATGAACGAGGAATTCCCAGTAAGCGCGAGTCATAAGCTCGCGTTGATTACGTCCCTGCCCTTTGTACACACCGCCCGTCGCTACTACCGATTGAATGATTTAGTGAGGTCTTCGGACTGGTACGCGGCATCGACTCTGTCGTTGCCGATGCTACCGGAGAGATGACCAAACTTGATCATTTAGAGGAAGTAAAAGTCGTAACAAGGTTTCCGTAGGTGAACCTGCGGAAGGATCATTACCGACTAGACTGCATGTCTTTCGATGTGCGTGTCGTGTCGCGCAACACGCTACCTGTACGGCAGTGGCCGTGCGCCGCGTGCGGAACCACGCGTGCCTCTCAAAACTAGCGGAAGTGTTGTTGTTGTGTGGTACGAGCGCTGAAGCTCTGGAGCGGCTGGCCTGCGGTACCTGGCGCCTGGCGCCGGTTTTGAATGACGTTCGCCCGAGTGCCTGTCCGCTCCGGTGTGGAGCCGTACGACGCCCATCGGCTGTGAGGCCGTTGGACACAAAAAAAATAGTGGAACAGGGGCCGTCAGACGCCTCAGTCCCGCAAATGCTACTGTCTTGAAAGAGACAGTGGGAGACTGAAAAGGAAAAGATCACCCAGGACGGTGGATCACTCGGCTCGTGGGTCGATGAAGAACGCAGCAAATTGCGCGTCGACATGTGAACTGCAGGACACATGAACATCGACGTTTCGAACGCACATTGCGGTCCATGGATTCCGTTCCCGGGCCACGTCTGGCTGAGGGTCGGCTACGTATACTGAAGCGCGCGGCGTTTGTCCCGCTTCGGAGACGTGGGAGTGTCGTGGTCGCCTGTGTGGCCGGCCGCGTCTCCTTAAACGTGCGATGCGCGCCCGTCGCCTGGCGGTTCGCATACCGGTACTTTCTCGGTAGCGTGCACAGCCGGCTGGCGGTGTGGCGTGCGACACCTCGTACAACGACCTCAGAGCAGGCGAGACTACCCGCTGAATTTAAGCATATTACTAAGCGGAGGAAAAGAAACTAACAAGGATTCCCCCAGTAGCGGCGAGCGAACAGGGAAGAGTCCAGCACCGAACCCCGCAGGCTGCCGCCTGTCGTGGCATGTGGTGTTTGGGAGGGTCCACTACCCCGACGCCTCGCGCCGAGCCCAAGTCCAACTTGAATGAGGCCACGGCCCGTAGAGGGTGCCAGGCCCGTAGCGGCCGGTGCGAGCGTCGGCGGGACCTCTCCTTCGAGTCGGGTTGCTTGAGAGTGCAGCTCCAAGTGGGTGGTAAACTCCATCTGAGACTAAATATGACCACGAGACCGATAGCGAACAAGTACCGTGAGGGAAAGTTGAAAAGAACTTTGAAGAGAGAGTTCAAAAGTACGTGAAACCGTTCTGGGGTAAACGTGAGAAGTCCGAAAGGTCGAACGGGTGAGATTCACGCCCATCCGGCCACTGGCCCCCGCCCTCGGCAGATGGGGCCGGCCGCCCGCGCGGAGCAATCCGCGGCGGGGTCGTGTCCGGTTGCCTTTCCACTCGCCGCGGGGTGGGGCCGTTCCGGTGTGCGGTGGGCCGCACTTCTCCCCTAGTAGGACGTCGCGACCCGCTGGGTGCCGGCCTACGGCCCGGGTGCGCAGCCTGTCCTTCCGCGGGCCTCGGTTCGCGTCTGTTGGGCAGAGCCCCGGTGTCCTGGCTGGCTGCTCGGCGGTATATCTGGAGGAGTCGATTCGCCCCTTTGGGCGCTCGGGCTCCCGGCAAGCGCGCGCGGTTCTTCCCGGATGACGGACCTACCTGGCCCGGCCCCGGACCC
>NW_026062432.1:27500-32500 GCF_023897955.1 Schistocerca gregaria
TCCGTGTACTGCCACCACTATCCACCCCCCCCCCCTCTCTCTCTGCCCCCTTCCCACACAATACCAAATTTAACCAACTTTATCGCTTAACCTAACTGTGGCTGTACCAGTTTATCGCTTAACCTAACTGTGGCTGTACCAGTTTATCGCTTAACCTAACTGTGGCTGTACCAGTTTATCGCTTAACCTAACTGTGGCTGTACCAGTTTATCGCTTAACCTAACTGTGGCTGTACCAGTTTATCGCTTAACCTAACTGTGGCTGTACCAGTTTATCGCTTAACCTAACTGTGGCTGTACCAGTTTATCGCTTAACCTAACTGTGGCTGTACCAGTTTATCGCTTAACCTAACTGTGGCTGTACCAGTTTATCGCTTAACCTAACTGTGGCTGTACCAGTTTATCGCTTAACCTAACTGTGGCTGTACCAGTTTATCGCTTAACCTAACTGTGGCTGTACCAGTTTATCGCTTAACCTAACTGTGGCTGTACCAGTTTATCGCTTAACCTAACTGTGGCTGTACCAGTTTATCGCTTAACCTAACTGTGGCTGTACCAGTTTATCGCTTAACCTAACTGTGGCTGTACCAGTTTATCGCTTAACCTAACTGTGGCTGTACCAGTTTATCGCTTAACCTAACTGTGGCTGTACCAGTTTATCGCTTAACCTAACTGTGGCTGTACCAGTTTATCGCTTAACCTAACTGTGGCTGTACCAGATTATCGCTTAACCTAACTGTGGCTGTACCAGATTATCGCTTAACCTAACTGTGGCTGTACCAGATTATCGCTTAACCTAACTGTGGCTGTACCAGATTATCGCTTAACCTAACTCAATTTGTCCCTTAACCTAACTCAATTTGTCCCTTAACCTAACTCAATTTGTCCCTTAACCTAACTCAATTTGTCCCTTAACCTAACTCAATTTGTCCCTTAACCTAACTCAATTTGTCCCTTAACCTAACTCAATTTGTCCCTTAACCTAACTCAATTTGTCCCTTAACCTAACTCAATTTGTCCCTTAACCTAACTCAATTTGTCCCTTAACCTAACTCAATTTGTCCCTTAACCTAACTCAATTTGTCCCTTAACCTAACTCAATTTGTCCCTTAACCTAACTCAAGTTGTCCCTTAACCTAACTCAAGTTGTCCCTTAACCTAACTCAAGTTGTCCCTTAACCTAACTCAAGTTGTCCCTTAACCTAACTCAAGTTGTCCCTTAACCTAACTCAAGTTGTCCCTTAACCTAACTCAAGTTGTCCCTTAACCTAACTCAAGTTGTCCCTTAACCTAACTCAAGTTGTCCCTTAACCTAACTCAAGTTGTCCCTTAACCTAACTCAAGTTGTCCCTTAACCTAACTCAAGTTGTCCCTTAACCTAACTCAAGTTGTCCCTTAACCTAACTCAAGTTGTCCCTTAACCTAACTCAAGTTGTCCCTTAACCTAACTCAAGTTGTCCCTTAACCTAACTCAAGTTGTCCCTTAACCTAACTCAAGTTGTCCCTTAACCTAACTCAATTTGTCCCTTAACCTAACCCACGTTGTCCCTTAACCTAACTCAAGTTGTCCCTTAACCTAACTCAATTTGTCCCTTAACCTAACTCAATTTGTCCCTTAACCTAACTCAATTTGTCCCTTAACCTAACTCAATTTGTCCCTTAACCTAACTCAAGTTGTCCCTTAACCTAACTCAAGTTGTCCCTTAACCTAACTCAAGTTGTCCCTTAACCTAACTCAAGTTGTCCCTTAACCTAACTCAAGTTGTCCCTTAACCTAACTCAAGTTGTCCCTTAACCTAACTCAAGTTGTCCCTTAACCTAACTCAAGTTGTCCCTTAACCTAACTCAAGTTGTCCCTTAACCTAACTCAAGTTGTCCCTTAACCTAACTCAAGTTGTCCCTTAACCTAACTCAATTTGTCCCTTAACCTAACTCAAGTTGTCCCTTAACCTAACTCAAGTTGTCCCTTAACCTAACTCAATTTGTCCCTTAACCTAACTCAATTTGTCCCTTAACCTAACTCAAGTTGTCCCTTAACCTAACTCAAGTTGTCCCTTAACCTAACTCAAGTTGTCCCTTAACCTAACTCAAGTTGTCCCTTAACCTAACTCAAGTTGTCCCTTAACCTAACTCAAGTTGTCCCTTAACCTAACTCAAGTTGTCCCTTAACCTAACTCAAGTTGTCCCTTAACCTAACTCAAGTTGTCCCTTAACCTAACTCAAGTTGTCCCTTAACCTAACTCAAGTTGTCCCTTAACCTAACTCAAGTTGTCCCTTAACCTAACTCAAGTTGTCCCTTAACCTAACTCAAGTTGTCCCTTAACCTAACTCAAGTTGTCCCTTAACCTAACTCAATTTGTCCCTTAACCTAACTCAATTTGTCCCTTAACCTAACTCAATTTGTCCCTTAACCTAACTCAAGTTGTCCCTTAACCTAACTCAATTTGTCCCTTAACCTAACTCAATTTGTCCCTTAACCTAACTCAATTTGTCCCTTAACCTAACTCAATTTGTCCCTTAACCTAACTCAAGTTGTCCCTTAACCTAACTCAAGTTGTCCCTTAACCTAACCCACGTTGTCCCTTAACCTAACCCACGTTGTCCCTTAACCTAACCGACGTTGTCCCTTAACCTAACCGACGTTGTCCCTTAACCTAACCGACGTTGTCCCTTAACCTAACCGACGTTGTCCCTTAACCTAACCCACGTTGTCCCTTAACCTAACCCACGTTGTCCCTTAACCTAACCCACGTTGTCCCTTAACCTAACCCACGTTGTCCCTTAACCTAACCCACGTTGTCCCTTAACCTAACCCACGTTGTCCCTTAACCTAACCCACGTTGTCCCTTAACCTAACCCACGTTGTCCCTTAACCTAACCCACGTTGTCCCTTAACCTAACCCACGTTGTCCCTTAACCTAACCCACGTTGTCCCTTAACCTAACCCACGTTGTCCCTTAACCTAACCCACGTTGTCCCTTAACCTAACCCACGTTGTCCCTTAACCTAACCCACGTTGTCCCTTAACCTAACCCACGTTGTCCCTTAACCTAACCCACGTTGTCCCTTAACCTAACCCACGTTGTCCCTTAACCTAACCCACGTTGTCCCTTAACCTAACCCACGTTGTCCCTTAACCTAACCCACGTTGTCCCTTAACCTAACCCACGTTGTCCCTTAACCTAACCCACGTTGTCCCTTTGCCTAACATAGTTCACTGCTCGGAATCTCTGGTGTCGTTGTTATCCTCATGTAGATGTCTTGCGAGTGTTGCTTACTTTCCACATATTCCTGCTATCCACTGTCAATTGTACTGCAATAGGACTATATCGCCGACCCCCCCCCTCCCCCCCCTCTGTCCCCCTCTGTCCCCCTCTTTGTGTCTCTGTCCTCTCAAGCTGGTCGGTCTGGCGTTTGAGTGTTAAATGAGCCTCGCAGCTGTTCAGTTGCATTCAGATGTCGACGCCCTCAGTGTACGTCGTGGTATGGTCTGTGTCCATTGTCCGCTGATGTCGTACGCGTAACCCACACGCTGTACCGATCATCGGTCGTTACGTACAGAGTGAAGTAGTGTGATACGTGTGACCGTACGCTGGCTGTGCCCAACGGTGTCGAATCTCAATTTCCATATGTTGTGCTTGATGCTACTTGTCTCGTCTCCCAATAACAGCTAGGTTGCACTGTGGTACGCCGTAGAGGCGTGTGGGAGGAACGTACGAACGCATTGTATGTCACCCTGGGTCGCTGGGGGTGGTGGTGCGGTGAGTCAGGTCAGGTCACACTAGATCGCGTGTTATGTAGTGACGCGTGTATTCCGACTTTGTCGTATTGCCTCACACAAAGTGCTACCCTGGTGGACCGCGTTCCATATCTGGGACATGCCGCAGATGCCGGTTGACAGTGGATCGCGGAAGGTACATCGCATACGTGCGCGGGCCACCTTCCACGTGTTCTCTTCTGCACATGTCGCAGTGTGTATGTGGTCTGATGTAGCGTGTCGTGACACATGACATCCTGGCATGCAAGAATTGTTGAATTCGCAAATGTAGGTGGACATCTACGTTTACTGCCCAAGATACGCAAATGAACTGGAAATCCGTTGTTGAGCGGTTGTTCACGCTGGAGGTGAATCTGTGATGGCGACGATCGGTACAGCTATTAACCGGTTGTTTCAGCGGTACCCGCCACATCCACACGCGTGACTAGGCCCATGTGGGTATGAAGCGATACGCGGCGGTGGCTTGGTGGGACTGTTCCCGGCCGGTGAAGGGGGGGCCGCCCGGCGGTGTTGGCCGCGCGCTGCGTGGGCGCACGCGCAACAGGCGGCTGGTGGGGGGGCGCCGAGTGGCAGGAGCGCCAGCCGACGGGCCCGGCAGGCGGCGCAGCTACGCTGCGGCGCACCCTGCACGCGGCGCCTGGCGGCCAAAGTTGGTTCAGCCGAGCCCGGTGCGAAGCGCGGTGGACATCTGCAGTGTGCTGGTCTGATTGAGGACTGTGTGCGTTGAGGATGCGCCGCCGCCTGGCACTCGGCGCCGCGACGCCGTCTGCTGCTCGGTCGCCCCAGCGGTTCTCGCAGGTGGTTTGTATCGCAGTTGTGCGGACGTGTTGGCGCGTGCGCTGTGCTGGGAGAGTTCGCTTCTGCACCCAAGTGGGGCTTTGCCCTTGTGTGGCGCTGGCGTTGGAGCTGCCGGTCACCATAGGTGGCGCGTGTTGTCTCCCGCCGGCAATGCCACGACAGCACGCTCCCGGGCCTCTGTCGGCAGCGGCAAGCTCAGTTGGGAGCAAGGGTGTTCGCACTAAAACCGTCTACTCGCCTAACTCCGGGCGATTGCGCCTCTCTCGAAACCGACCAAGTACCTAGGACGGCGCTGCGCGCCGCCGGGACCTGAGAGGGTTTCGAGGTGTATCGTGCAGGGGAGCTCGGCCTCCTCCTGTTTGCAGAATAATTGAGCGGACGCTTGCGTGTTCGCGCGGGCCCCCGGGACACACTCCCGGGCGGCC
>NW_026062432.1:37500-40000 GCF_023897955.1 Schistocerca gregaria
ATCGGGGCGTGTCGGGCTTGGTCGGGAAGTGGGTCAGCGCTAACGTGCCGGGCCTGGGCGAGGTGAGTGCCGTAGGGGTGCCGGTAAGTGCGGGCGTTTAGCGCGGGCGTGGTCTGCTCTCGCCGTTGGTTGGCCTCGTGCTGGCCGGCGGTGCAGGATGCGCGCGCCTGCGCGGCGTTCGCGCCCCGGTGCTTCAACCTGCGTGCAGGATCCGAGCTCGGTCCCGTGCCTTGGCCTCCCACGGATCTTCCTTGCTGCGAGGCCGCGTCCGCCTTAGCGTGCTCCTCCGGGGGCGCGCGGGTGCGCGGATTCTCTTCGGCCGCCATTCAACGATCAACTCAGAACTGGCACGGACTGGGGGAATCCGACTGTCTAATTAAAACAAAGCATTGCGATGGCCCTAGCGGGTGTTGACGCAATGTGATTTCTGCCCAGTGCTCTGAATGTCAACGTGAAGAAATTCAAGCAAGCGCGGGTAAACGGCGGGAGTAACTATGACTCTCTTAAGGTAGCCAAATGCCTCGTCATCTAATTAGTGACGCGCATGAATGGATTAACGAGATTGGGCAACTGCCCAGCGGCCCAGTCGGGGAAAGCGCCAGCAGTAGCCGCGCCTCTTCACCAATGTCGGGTGCCGAGAGACGCAAGTCCCGGACACGACGGAAGAAGCGGAAACCGAACAAGCAGCCGGACTCGGCGCAGGTAGCCGGACAACAGCCTGGCGGCCCAGTCGATGACGGCACGTCCCGATACAAGGCAAGCCCAAGCGATCTTGCGACCGTGAAGCTTATCGCGACGCGGCTCGAGGACGTCCTGAAGCTCGTGGACGACTCTCTAAAACCGGGACAACTGGTCGAGGAGGGAAATCTGGGGGACTTTAAGAGACAACTGAGAGCTAAGTTGTTTGATTGGGCCATGGCGCAGTCGGCCCTCACCGGAAGGGTGGAAGCCTTGGAGGAGGAGCTGGCGAGGACGAAGGCGGTGCCCACGGCGCCACCCAAGACCTTTGCACAAGTTGCCGCCGCTCCACCCATACCAGAACGGAAAACGCAGGCGATGATAACCAAAGCCCTGACTGAGAAGGCAACGCTCTTCATCAAGTCCAAGGGCAATGAAACTGGCGCAGAAGTGAGAAAGAAATTCACCTCCCTGGTCAAGCCTGAGGTTGAAGGTGTGAAGTTCTCACGGGTCGCCACAAACGGCCCGACGCTCATCGTAGATGTGGCGTCTGAGACTGATCGCCAGAAGCTTCTAGCTAACAACAAACTGACAGAAGCACTCAAGTGCGAACTGCCGAAAAAGCTCAATCCGCAGATAATCATATATCATGTACCATGTGTCATGAAGAATGAAGCTGTGGTTGAGCTAACTCGAAAGCAAAACGACCTTGGAGGACTTTCCGAAACACAGTTTCGCCAGGAGTTTAAGCCGAAGTTCCGGACTGGGCCAAGGGGCAAACAAACATCACATCTCGTGGTGGAAGTAAGCCCCAGACTCAGAGTCGCGATTCTGAGGCAGAAGCGACTGTACATGGGCTTTGAGTCCATGCCGGTTGACGACTACCTGGACTTAGTCGTTTGCACGCGGTGCCAGGATGTGAACCACTCGGTAAGGTTCTGCAAGCAGGACCCGAGTATAATAACATGTGGGCACTGTGGCGAGAACGGCCACATGAGGAAGGACTGTAGAAAAGCGGGGGACCGAGCGGTCTGTATCCCGTGCAAAAAGCGTAATCGCACATGCGAAACGCCAGGCAAAGAGTGTGCCTACTACAGGATTCTCACTCAACGCAAAATCCAGCGGACAGACTATGGGAGACAAGACCTCTTGTCAACCGTCTCCATTCCGGCCGCTACCTCTCCTGTCCCCGACCGGACTGTGAAAAATCACAATGCCAATGTCGGTTAAGATAGGACAGCTGAACTGCGCGCGAACGCAAGCGGTGATGCAGGAGGTACGACGCCGAGCGGAGGAGGAGTCTCTAGACATATTATGTCTGCAAGAGCCCTACTCTAGGGACGGAAAGATCCGATATATGCCGACAACAGCTCAGATCCTGGCTGGGGGAGAGCATCCTATGGCAGCAATTGTTGTGCTAAATCGTTCCTTCAGAGCAGTCAAAGTGGCGCACCTAAGCAACAGATGCATGGTGTTAGCTGAGATAAATACTGGCGATTTCACCTTTTTCGTGCTAAATATGTACTTTCAGTACAGGCACAGAGAAAGACCGTATATCGACCAGTTAAAAGAGGCGGTTGGGTTCTACCGCAATGACTTGCTGATTTGCACAATGGACGCAAATGCCATGTCACCCCTATGGCACAGTGACATCACGCCTCTTGGTGCTCGACGCGCCGCCAGGCGAGGTGAGAGACTCGCTGAAGCAATTCACGAGCTCAGACTAGAAGTGCTGAACCGACCAAACTTCCCACCAACTTTCGAAGGCCGCCGTGGAGCGACCTCGAATATCGATGTGACACTGAAGAGTGCACACGAGCAT
>NW_026062432.1:45000-55000 GCF_023897955.1 Schistocerca gregaria
ACTAAGCCATGTATGGGGCCCACAGTGCTCATTTGCCGAGCCCACCCACACAAAACCTGCACCCCCCTCCAGCGCAGGAGCCGCAACCCGGGTGCGTACGCCGCACCAAGTGCTCCACCCGCGACCGTACGTGCCCCGCCGAAATCGCAACTCCGGCGGATGAACGGCGGACTTTTCTCGCAGTCGTAAGTTGCAATCCACCCCTATATCTTGCGCCTCATGAAGAGTTATATCAAGTATGCCAAATTCCCGCTGTCCCTATACATGCAGTAAGTTCGTCGTGGGCGCTGGCCGGCAGGCCGCGAGACGTGACGCCCGGCGGCAAAGAGTGCTCCTCTGAGGATATAGATGTTCCGTTCCGCCGCACAATGGTGACGGTGACCGCTGCCTGCGGTGGCAACGCTGGGCACAGTCGATACTCGCCGTGTGGTGGAAGGTAAACATTATGCGGTACATCAGTACTTTCCTAATAGTTCGGTCGTCTCACGGCACTGCTTAGTAAATGATGCAAGGCCAAATATAGATGATTTATGCGAATGTCCCTATACGTGCTGTAAGACTGGGCACACAACGTGAATCGCACGTCAGCCAGACACTCGAACATGCACCACTCTCGGCCTGCAACGGAGACACACAATACGTAAACATCTGGAATGCGACAATGTCGAGTGCATCCTCTCTGCCACATTGCACCGTCGACACTATGATAACCAGAGCAGTAGGTCCACCTATAAAAGCACAATACCCCACTCCTCCGACAACTACCATTGCTCAGATAAATCAACACCACCAACACACATCCTACACAGAGGGGCACCAAATATCATCCCCCGCCCTCGTGTTATACCACATGAAAAATTGCAGAAGTGAGAGACACACATCCGCCAGCCTCTTGCTACAAGCATCGAACCGACGTGACGTATCTGACGGTGACTCAGGCATCCGTGTACTGCCACCACTATCCACCCCCCCCCCCTCTCTCTCTGCCCCCTTCCCACACAATACCAAATTTAACCAACTTTATCGCTTAACCTAACTGTGGCTGTACCAGTTTATCGCTTAACCTAACTGTGGCTGTACCAGTTTATCGCTTAACCTAACTGTGGCTGTACCAGTTTATCGCTTAACCTAACTGTGGCTGTACCAGTTTATCGCTTAACCTAACTGTGGCTGTACCAGTTTATCGCTTAACCTAACTGTGGCTGTACCAGTTTATCGCTTAACCTAACTGTGGCTGTACCAGTTTATCGCTTAACCTAACTGTGGCTGTACCAGTTTATCGCTTAACCTAACTGTGGCTGTACCAGTTTATCGCTTAACCTAACTGTGGCTGTACCAGTTTATCGCTTAACCTAACTGTGGCTGTACCAGTTTATCGCTTAACCTAACTGTGGCTGTACCAGTTTATCGCTTAACCTAACTGTGGCTGTACCAGTTTATCGCTTAACACTAGATCGCGTGTTCAGTTTATCGCTTAACCTAACTGTGGCTGTACCAGTTTATCGCTTAACCTAACTGTGGCTGTACCAGTTTATCGCTTAACCTAACTGTGGCTGTACCAGTTTATCGCTTAACCTAACTGTGGCTGTACCAGTTTATCGCTTAACCTAACTGTGGCTGTACCAGTTTATCGCTTAACCTAACTGTGGCTGTACCAGTTTATCGCTTAACCTAACTGTGGCTGTACCAGATTATCGCTTAACCTAACTGTGGCTGTACCAGATTATCGCTTAACCCTAACTGTGGCTGTACCAGATTATCGCTTAACCTAACTGTGGCTGTACCAGATTATCGCTTAACCTAACTGTGGCTGTACCAGATTATCGCTTAACCTAACTCAATTTGTCCCTTAACCTAACTCAATTTGTCCCTTAACCTAACTCAATTTGTCCCTTAACCTAACTCAATTTGTCCCTTAACCTAACTCAATTTGTCCCTTAACCTAACTCAATTTGTCCCTTAACCTAACTCAATTTGTCCCTTAACCTAACTCAATTTGTCCCTTAACCTAACTCAATTTGTCCCTCAACCTAACTCAATTTGTCCCTTAACCTAACTCAATTTGTCCCTTAAACCTAACTCAATTTGTCCCTTAACCTAACTCAATTTGTCCCTTAACCTAACTCAATTTGTCCCTTAACCTAACTCAAGTTGTCCCTTAACCTAACTCAAGTTGTCCCTTAACCTAACTCAAGTTGTCCCTTAACCTAACTCAAGTTGTCCCTTAACCTAACTCAAGTTGTCCCTTAACCTAACTCAAGTTGTCCCTTAACCTAACTCAAGTTGTCCCTTAACCTAACTCAAGTTGTCCCTTAACCTAACTCAAGTTGTCCCTTAACCTAACTCAAGTTGTCCCTTAACCTAACTCAAGTTGTCCCTTAACCTAACTCAAGTTGTCCCTTAACCTAACTCATGTTGTCCCTTAACCTAACTCAAGTTGTCCCTTAACCTAACTCAAGTTGTCCCTTAACCTAACTCAAGTTGTCCCTTAACCTAACTCAATTTGTCCCTTAACCTAACCCACGTTGTCCCTTAACCTAACTCAAGTTGTCCCTTAACCTAACTCAAGTTGTCCCTTAACCTAACTCAAGTTGTCCCTTAACCTAACTCAAGTTGTCCCTTAACCTAACTCAAGTTGTCCCTTAACCTAACTCAAGTTGTCCCTTAACCTAACTCAAGTTGTCCCTTAACCTAACTCAAGTTGTCCCTTAACCTAACTCAAGTTGTCCCTTAACCTAACTCAAGTTGTCCCTTAACCTAACTCAAGTTGTCCCTTAACCTAACTCAAGTTGTCCCTTAACCTAACTCAATTTGTCCCTTAACCTAACTCAAGTTGTCCCTTAACCTAACTCAAGTTGTCCCTTAACCTAACTCAATTTGTCCCTTAACCTAACTCAATTTGTCCCTTAACCTAACTCAAGTTGTCCCTTAACCTAACTCAAGTTGTCCCTTAACCTAACTCAAGTTGTCCCTTAACCTAACTCAAGTTGTCCCTTAACCTAACTCAAGTTGTCCCTTAACCTAACTCAAGTTGTCCCTTAACCTAACTCAAGTTGTCCCTTAACCTAACTCAAGTTGTCCCCTTAACCTAACTCAAGTTGTCCCTTAACCTAACTCAAGTTGTCCCTTAACCTAACTCAAGTTGTCCCTTAACCTAACTCAAGTTGTCCCTTAACCTAACTCAAGTTGTCCCTTAACCTAACTCAAGTTGTCCCTTAACCTAACTCAAGTTGTCCCTTAACCTAACTCAAGTTGTCCCTTAACCTAACTCAAGTTGTCCCTTAACCTAACTCAAGTTGTCCCTTAACCTAACTCAATTTGTCCCTTAACCTAACTCAATTTGTCCCTTAACCTAACTCAATTTGTCCCTTAACCTAACTCAAGTTGTCCCTTAACCTAACTCAATTTGTCCCTTAACCTAACTCAATTTGTCCCTTAACCTAACTCAATTTGTCCCTTAACCTAACTCAATTTGTCCCTTAACCTAACTCAAGTTGTCCCTTAACCTAACTCAAGTTGTCCCTTACTAACCTAACCCACGTTGTCCCTTAACCTAACCCACGTTGTCCCTTAACCTAACCGACGTTGTCCCTTAACCTAACCGACGTTGTCCCTTAACCTAACCGACGTTGTCCCTTAACCTAACCGACGTTGTCCCTTAACCTAACCGACGTTGTCCCTTAACCTAACCGACGTTGTCCCTTAACCTAACCGACGTTGTCCCTTAACCTAACCCACGTTGTCCCTTAACCTAACCCACGTTGTCCCTTAACCTAACCCACGTTGTCCCTTAACCTAACCCACGTTGTCCCTTAACCTAACCCACGTTGTCCCTTAACCTAACCCACGTTGTCCCTTAACCTAACCCACGTTGTCCCTTAACCTAACCCACGTTGTCCCTTAACCTAACCCACGTTGTCCCTTAACCTAACCCACGTTGTCCC
Source organism: Schistocerca gregaria (assembly GCF_023897955.1). Taxonomy (NCBI): domain Eukaryota; kingdom Metazoa; phylum Arthropoda; class Insecta; order Orthoptera; family Acrididae; genus Schistocerca; species Schistocerca gregaria. Next base: position 48,945 of record NW_026062432.1, read on the forward strand.
TTAACCTAACCCACGTTGTCCCTTAACCTAACCCACGTTGTCCCTTAACCTAACCCACGTTGTCCCTTAACCTAACCCACGTTGTCCCTTAACCTAACCCACGTTGTCCCTTAACCTAACCCACGTTGTCCCTTAACCTAACCCACGTTGTCCCTTAACCTAACCCACGTTGTCCCTTAACCTAACCCACGTTGTCCCTTAACCTAACCCACGTTGTCCCTTAACCTAACCCACGTTGTCCCTTAACCTAACCCACGTTGTCCCTTAACCTAACCCACGTTGTCCCTTAACCTAACCCACGTTGTCCCTTTGCCTAACATAGTTCACTGCTCGGAATCTCTGGTGTCGTTGTTATCCTCATGTAGATGTCTTGCGAGTGTTGCTTACTTTCCACATATTCCTGCTATCCACTGTCAATTGTACTGCAATAGGACTATATCGCCGACCCCCCCCCTCCCCCCCCTCTGTCCCCCTCTGTCCCCCTCTTTGTGTCTCTGTCCTCTCAAGCTGGTCGGTCTGGCGTTTGAGTGTTAAATGAGCCTCGCAGCTGTTCAGTTGCATTCAGATGTCGACGCCCTCAGTGTACGTCGTGGTATGGTCTGTGTCCATTGTCCGCTGATGTCGTACGCGTAACCCACAACGCTGTACCGATCATCGGTCGTTACGTACAGAGTGAAGTAGTGTGATACGTGTGACCGTACGCTGGCTGTGCCCAACGGTGTCGAATCTCAATTTCCATATGTTGTGCTTGATGCTACTTGTCTCGTCTCCCAATAACAGCTAGGTTGCACTGTGGTACGCCGTAGAGGCGTGTGGGAGGAACGTACGAACGCATTGTATGTCACCCTGGGTCGCTGGGGGTGGTGGTGCGGTGAGTCAGGTCAGGTCAGGTCAGCGTGAGCCGTCTGATGTAGTGACGCGTGTATTCCGACTTTGTCGTATTGCCTCACACAAAGTGCTACCCCTGGTGGACCGCGTTCCATATCTGGGACATGCCGCAGATGCCGGTTGACAGTGGATCGCGGAAGGTACATCGCATACGTGCGCGGGCCACCTTCCACGTGTTCTCTTCTGCACATGTCGCAGTGTGTATGTGGTCTGATGTAGCTTGTCGTGACACATGACATCCTGGCATGCAAGAATTGTTGAATTCGCAAATGTAGGTGGACATCTACGTTTACTGCCCAAGATACGCAAATGAACTGGAAATCCGTTGTTGAGCGGTTGTTCACGCTGGAGGTGAATCTGTGATGGCGACGATCGGTACAGCTATTAACCGGTTGTTTCAGCGGTACCCGCCACATCCACACGCGTGACTAGGCCCATGTGGGTATGAAGCGATACGCGGCGGTGGCTTGGTGGGACTGTTCCCGGCCGGTGAAGGGGGGCCGCCCGGCGTGTTGGCCGCGCGCTGCGTGGGCGCACGCGCAACAGGCGGCTGGTGGGGGGCGCCGAGTGGCAGGAGCGCCAGCCGACGGGCCCGGCAGGCGGCGCAGCTACGCTGCGGCGCACCCTGCACGCGGCGCCTGGCGGCCAAAGTTGGTTCAGCCGAGCCCGGTGCGAAGCGCGGTGGACATCTGCAGTGTGCTGGTCTGATTGAGGACTGTGTGCGTTGAGGATGCGCCGCCGCCTGGCACTCGGCGCCGCGACGCCGTCTGCTGCTCCGGTCGCCCCAGCGGTTCTCGCAGGTGGTTTGTATCGCAGTTGTGCGGACGTGTTGGCGCGTGCGCTGTGCTGGGAGAGTTCGCTCTCTGCACCCCAAGTGGGGCTTTGCCCTTGTGTGGCGCTGGCGTTGGAGCTGCCGGTCACCATAGGTGGCGCGTGTTGTCTCCCGCCGGCAATGCCACGACAGCACGCTCCCGGGCCTCTGTCGGCAGCGGCAAGCTCAGTTGGGAGCAAGGGTGTTCGCACTAAAACCGTCTACTCGCCTAACTCCGGGCGATTGCGCCTCTCTCGAAACCGACCAAGTACCTAGGACGGCGCTGCGCGCCGCCGGGACCTGAGAGGGTTTCGAGGTGTATCGTGCAGGGGAGCTCGGCCTCCTCCTGTTTGCAGAATAATTGAGCGGACGCTTGCGTGTTCGCGCGGGGCCCCCGGGACACACTCCCGGGCGGCCGGCTGCTCAGCTCTAGTTGACGCAGCTCCCTGGTTGATCCTGCCAGTAGTCATATGCTTGTCTCAAAGATTAAGCCATGCATGTCTCAGTACAAGCCGCATTAAGGTGAAACCGCGAATGGCTCATTAAATCAGTTATGGTTCCTTAGATCGTACCCACGTTACTTGGATAACTGTGGTAATTCTAGAGCTAATACATGCAAACAGAGTCCCGACCAGAGATGGAAGGGACGCTTTTATTAGATCAAAACCAATCGGATTGGCTTGTCTGGTCCGTTTGCCTTGGTGACTCTGAATAACTTTGGGCTGATCGCACGGTCCTCGTACCGGCGACGCATCTTTCAAATGTCTGCCTTATCAACTGTCGATGGTAGGTTCTGCGCCTACCATGGTTGTAACGGGTAACGGGGAATCAGGGTTCGATTCCGGAGAGGGAGCCTGAGAAACGGCTACCACATCCAAGGAAGGCAGCAGGCGCGCAAATTACCCACTCCCGGCACGGGGAGGTAGTGACGAAAAATAACGATACGGGACTCATCCGAGGCCCCGTAATCGGAATGAGTACACTTTAAATCCTTTAACGAGTATCTATTGGAGGGCAAGTCTGGTGCCAGCAGCCGCGGTAATTCCAGCTCCAATAGCGTATATTAAAGTTGTTGCGGTTAAAAAGCTCGTAGTTGGATTTGTGTCCCACGCTGTTGGTTCACCGCCCGTCGGTGTTTAACTGGCATGTATCGTGGGACGTCCTGCCGGTGGGGCGAGCCGAAGGGGTGCTTTCGCGTCCCGAGGCGGACCCCGTTTAAATCCTACCAGGGTGCTCTTTGTTGAGTGTCTCGGTGGGCCGGCACGTTTACTTTGAACAAATTAGAGTGCTTAAAGCAGGCAAGCCCGCCTGAATACTGTGTGCATGGAATAATGGAATAGGACCTCGGTTCTATTTTGTTGGTTTTCGGAACCCGAGGTAATGATTAATAGGGACAGGCGGGGGCATTCGTATTGCGACGTTAGAGGTGAAATTCTTGGATCGTCGCAAGACGAACAGAAGCGAAAGCATTTGCCAAGTATGTTTTCATTAATCAAGAACGAAAGTTAGAGGTTCGAAGGCGATCAGATACCGCCCTAGTTCTAACCATAAACGATGCCAGCCAGCGATCCGCCGCAGTTCCTCCGATGACTCGGCGGGCAGCCTCCGGGAAACCAAAGCTTTTGGGTTCCGGGGGAAGTATGGTTGCAAAGCTGAAACTTAAAGGAATTGACGGAAGGGCACCACCAGGAGTGGAGCCTGCGGCTTAATTTGACTCAACACGGGAAACCTCACCAGGCCCGGACACCGGAAGGATTGACAGATTGATAGCTCTTTCTTGATTCGGTGGGTGGTGGTGCATGGCCGTTCTTAGTTGGTGGAGCGATTTGTCTGGTTAATTCCGATAACGAACGAGACTCTAGCCTGCTAACTAGTCGCGTGACATCCTTCGTGCTGTCAGCGATTACTTTTCTTCTTAGAGGGACAGGCGGCTTCTAGCCGCACGAGATTGAGCAATAACAGGTCTGTGATGCCCTTAGATGTTCTGGGCCGCACGCGCGCTACACTGAAGGAATCAGCGTGTCTTCCTAGGCCGAAAGGTCGGGGTAACCCGCTGAACCTCCTTCGTGCTAGGGATTGGGGCTTGCAATTGTTCCCCATGAACGAGGAATTCCCAGTAAGCGCGAGTCATAAGCTCGCGTTGATTACGTCCCTGCCCTTTGTACACACCGCCCGTCGCTACTACCGATTGAATGATTTAGTGAGGTCTTCGGACTGGTACGCGGCATCGACTCTGTCGTTGCCGATGCTACCGGAAAGATGACCAAACTTGATCATTTAGAGGAAGTAAAAGTCGTAACAAGGTTTCCGTAGGTGAACCTGCGGAAGGATCATTACCGACTAGACTGCATGTCTTTCGATGTGCGTGTCGTGTCGCGCAACACGCTACCTGTACGGCAGTGGCCGTGCGCCGCGTGCGGAACCACGCGTGCCTCTCAAAACTAGCGGAAGTGTTGTTGTTGTTGTGTGGTACGAGCGCTGAAGCTCTGGAGCGGCTGGCCTGCGGTACCTGGCGCCTGGCGCCGGTTTTGAATGACGTTCGCCCGAGTGCCTGTCCGCTCCGGTGTGGAGCCGTACGACGCCCATCGGCTGTGAGGCCGTTGGACACAAAAAAAATAGTGGAACAGGGGCCGTCAGACGCCTCAGTCCCGCAAATGCTACTGTCTTGAAAGAGACAGTGGGAGACTGAAAAGGAAAAGATCACCCAGGACGGTGGATCACTCGGCTCGTGGGTCGATGAAGAACGCAGCAAATTGCGCGTCGACATGTGAACTGCAGGACACATGAACATCGACGTTTCGAACGCACATTGCGGTCCATGGATTCCGTTCCCGGGCCACGTCTGGCTGAGGGTCGGCTACGTATACTGAAGCGCGCGGCGTTTGTCCCGCTTCGGAGACGTGGGAGTGTCGTGGTCGCCTGTGTGGCCGGCCGCGTCTCCTTAAACGTGCGATGCGCGCCCGTCGCCTGGCGGTTCGCATACCGGTACTTTCTCGGTAGCGTGCACAGCCGGCTGGCGGTGTGGCGTGCGACACCTCGTACAACGACCTCAGAGCAGGCGAGACTACCCGCTGAATTTAAGCATATTACTAAGCGGAGGAAAAGAAACTAACAAGGATTCCCCCAGTAGCGGCGAGCGAACAGGGAAGAGTCCAGCACCGAACCCCGCAGGCTGCCGCCTGTCGTGGCATGTGGTGTTTGGGAGGGTCCACTACCCCGACGCCTCGCGCCGAGCCCAAGTCCAACTTGAATGAGGCCACGGCCCGTAGAGGGTGCCAGGCCCGTAGCGGCCGGTGCGAGCGTCGGCGGGACCTCTCCTTCGAGTCGGGTTGCTTGAGAGTGCAGCTCCAAGTGGGTGGTAAACTCCATCTGAGACTAAATATGACCACGAGACCGATAGCGAACAAGTACCGTGAGGGAAAGTTGAAAAGAACTTTGAAGAGAGAGTTCAAAAGTACGTGAAACCGTTCTGGGGTAAACGTGAGAAGTCCGAAAGGTCGAACGGGTGAGATTCACGCCCATCCGGCCACTGGCCCCCGCCCTCGGCAGATGGGGCCGGCCGCCCGCGCGGAGCAATCCGCGGCGGGGTCGTGTCCGGTTGCCTTTCCACTCGCCGCGGGGTGGGGCCGTTCCGGTGTGCGGTGGGCCGCACTTCTCCCCTAGTAGGACGTCGCGACCCGCTGGGTGCCGGCCTACGGCCCGGGTGCGCAGCCTGTCCTTCCGCGGGCCTCGGTTCGCGTCTGTTGGGCAGAGCCCCGGTGTCCTGGCTGGCTGCTCGGCGGTATATCTGGAGGAGTCGATTCGCCCCTTTGGGCGCTCGGGCTCCCGGCAAGCGCGCGCGGTTCTTCCCGGATGACGGACCTACCTGGCCCGGCCCCGGACCCGCGCCGCTGTTGGCTCGGGATGCTCTCGGGCGGAATAATCGCTCCCGTCAGCGGCGCTTCAGCTTTGGACAATTTCACGACCCGTCTTGAAACACGGACCAAGGAGTCTAACATGTGCGCGAGTCATTGGGCTGTACGAAACCTAAAGGCGTAATGAAAGTGAAGGTCTCGCCTTGCGCGGGCCGAGGGAGGATGGGGCTTCCCCGCCCTTCACGGGGCGGCGGCCTCCGCACTCCCGGGGCGTCTCGTCCTCATTGCGAGGTGAGGCGCACCTAGAGCGTACACGTTGGGACCCGAAAGATGGTGAACTATGCCTGGCCAGGACGAAGTCAGGGGAAACCCTGATGGAGGTCCGTAGCGATTCTGACGTGCAAATCGATCGTCGGAGCTGGGTATAGGGGCGAAAGACTAATCGAACCATCTAGTAGCTGGTTCCCTCCGAAGTTTCCCTCAGGATAGCTGGTGCTCGTACG